>NC_061483.1:29162511-29405869 GCF_022539355.2 Hippoglossus stenolepis | reverse complement strand
AACAGCTGAGACAACAGAAGGACCTAAATCTGCGGTCAGTGATCTTTCTCTACACAAAGTATTATTGAGACTGCAGCTTGCATTGCCTGTTGTCAACACCAGGCCCCAACAACAACACCAGGCCCAGGAAACATGGTTATAACGTCAACACCAGCTGCCAGTACCACTACCACTACGTAGCTACAACAACCCAACGGAAGGAACTACAATCACACCTGCAGAAACGCTACTTCCAAAGAAACAACACAAGGAACAGCTGAACAGCGACTTTTTCGATCACCACGCGGATCGGTGACAGCTGCCACAAAGTGTTGTTGGACTACAACCGCAGTGCCTGTTGTCTGTTTCAGGCCAACAACATTGCGGAAACAGCAGTTCTGTCATTATCGCGCAACTGTAAGTACCACTCTTACTCAAAGAAACAGCTACCACAGCAGCATGGGGACAATCATTTGAAACAACTACTTCCAAAACGCTAAAGACAGCTGAGACAGCAGGAAGCACCTAAATCACCACGGTTCGACAGCTGCTGCAAAGTGTTCATTGGACCTATGCATGGTGCCTGTTGTCTGTGCCGAACTTAGAAATAACAGTTGTAACATCGCGCCGACTGTGGTACCACCACCGCAAGCGACTACAACAACAGCAAGGAGGACTACAATCACACCTCCCAGGAAACAGCTGCTTCGAACCTTCCCCCACAAAGGAACATTGGAACCAACAGAAGCACATAAATCCACCACCGGATCAGTGACAACTGCTACCACAAGTGTTGTTGAGACTACAAACGCAGTGCCTGTTGTCCTATTTGGGCCAGCAGCATTCTTACCAGGCAAACTATGGTTAACATCATGCCCACCAACTATACAGTACCACTACCACTCAAGCAACTCAACAGCATGGAGACTACAATCACACCTGCAGAGACCAGCTACTTTAGAAACAGCACAGGGAACAGCTGAGACATGAGAGGGACCTGAAATCACACCGGTCCAGTGACAACTACTATGCAGAGTGTTGTTCAGGACCATGCAGTGCCTGTTGTGCAGCACCAGACATAACAACACCAGGCCAGAAACAACAGTTGTAACACATCCTTCTTTCAACTTGCAAAATGCACCACGCACTGGCCTTCTACAACAACAGCGGAAGACTGCAATCCTGCAGAAACAACTACTTCAAAAATACTTCGGAACAGCTGGAACAACAAAGAGCTTTCAATCCACCGCGGTCGGTGACAGCTGCTACCACCGCGATGTTGTTTAAAGGACTACAACACGGTGCCACTGTTGTCCACGGCACAGGCCAGCAACGCCTGGGCCAGAAACAACAGTTGTAACATCAACACCAGCTGTCGTACCTACTACACTAAAGCAGCTACAACAACCATGAGAAGGAACTACAGTACACACTTAAAACAACTACTTTGAGAAACCAACCACCAGGAACCAAGCTGAGACAACAGAGTACCTAAATCCTGGGTCCAGTGACAACTGCTACCGCAGTGTTGTTGAGATACAACCGCAGTGCCTGTGTCCACAACACCATTGCCATGCTACAGGCCCCAGTATGGTTGTAACATCAACAGCACCAACTGTAAGTACCACTACACCTAAAACCAGCTACAACAACAGCGGAAGACTACAATCTTTCACAAACAACTACCTTCGAAACAACACCAGGAACAGCTGGGGTGTGGTACCTGGAAATTCACCACGGTCCAGTGACAACTACCGCAGTGTTGTTTGGGACTACAGCCGCAGTGCCTGTTGTACAGCACAGGCCAGCAACAACACCAGGCCCAGAAACAACAGTTTGTAACATCAGCACCAGCTGTGAGTACCACTACCACTAAAGCAGCTACCTTAGCTTAAGCAGGGAAGGGAACTACAATCACACCTGCGAAACAACAACTACTTCAAAGGAAACAACACCAGGAACAGCTGAGACAACAGAAACTTCTAAATCCACCACCGGTCCAGTGACAGCTGCACGGTGGTGGGGTTTACAACTGCAGTGCTTGTTGTCACAACACCCAGGCCCAGCAACAACGCGGTAGAAACAGCAGTTGTAACATCAACACCAACTGTGAAACACACCCTCACCACTAAAGCAACTACAACAGCAACGGAAGGAACTACTGATCACACCTGCAGAAACAACTTTGCTTCGAGGAAACAACACGGAATATTTCAAAGGACAACGAAGCACCTAAATCACGGTTGAAAATGCAGCAACTGCCGCCACTGGTATTTATTGAACTGTTTGCAGTGTACGTTGTCTAACACCGGAAGCATTAGCAACAACACGGGCCCAGAAACAGTTATGACATCAGCACCAATAGTACACTACCACTAAGCAGCTACAACATAACCAAGGAAGGAACTACAATCACACACACTGCAGAAACAACTGCCTTTAGAAAGGCAACTATGAGAACAGCTGAGACAAGCACCTAAATCCACCACCCGGTCCCGGTGACAGCTTGCTACCTGAAGATGTTGTTGAGACTACAACCGCAGTGCCTGTTGTCCTGGCCGCCGGGGCTTGTAACAACACCCGAGCCCGACAGCAGTTGTAACATCAACACCAGCGCTGCCAGATACCACTGCCGCCTAAAGCAGCTACAACAACAGCGGAAGGACGTGCCACCTGCAGAGCAACTGTAGGAAACAACACCGGGTAAGCTGAGACAACAGAAGCACTGATACCACTGGGTCAGTGACAGCTGCTACCGTGTTATTCGGAACTAGCCGCGGTGCCTGTTGTGCAACACCAGGCCAACTGTAACACAATTTGAAGCAACGATTGTAACATCGGCACCAATACAAGAATACTACTATATCAGCATTTAACAATATGGAAGGAACTACAATCACGCAAACAGCTACTTCAAGGAAGCAACACCAAGACAGCTGAGATATGAAGCTTCCACAAATCACACCACCGGTCAGTGACAGCTGCTACCACCGATGTTGTTGGACTACAGCCATTTATGTTAATCACAACACACCAGGCTCAACAACACCAGGCCAGAAACAACAATTGTATCAACACCAACTGTAAGTACCACTACCACTAAAGCAGCTTCTGTAACAGCGGCTGATGCTGCCGAAACAACCAGCCCCAGAAACAACTGAGGTAGCTGAGACAACGAAGCACCTAAATCCACCACGGTCCATTGACAACTGCTACCACAAGTGTTGTTGGGACTACAACGCAGTGCCTGGGCATGCAACTACCGAAGCCAGAGGGCAACAGTTGTACCATCAGCAACTGCCGAGTATACTACCACTAAGCAGCTACAACAACAGCGGGAGGAACTACAATCACACCTGCAGAAACAACTGCCGCTTCGAGGAAACAACACCGGAACAAACTGGAACAACCGACTACCTAAATCCACCACCGGTCCAGTGACAACTGCACCACAAGTGTTGTTGAGGACTACAACCGCAGTGCCTGTTGTCACAACACCAGGCCAACAACAGCACCAGGCCCCAGATGTAGTTGTAACATCAGCACCAACTGTAAGTACCACTACCACTAAAGCAGCTACAACAACAACGGAAGGAACTACAATCACACCCTGCAAGAAACAACTACTTCAAGGGAAACAACACAAGGAGCAGCTGAGACAGCAGAAGCACCTAAATCCACCACCGGTCCGGTGACAACTGCTACCACAAGTGTTGTTGAGACTACAACTAGGTGCTGTTGTCCTGACTTCAAACCCCAGAAGCAACAAGTTGTAACATCAGCACCAGCTGTAAGTACCACTGCCACACTAAAGCAGCTACAACAACAACGAGAAGAACTACAATCACACTGCAGAGACTCAACTACTTCCAGGAAACACAGGAACAGCTGAGACAGCAGAAGCACTAATCCACCACCGGTCAGTGACAGCTGCTACCACAGAAATTGTTGTTGGGACTGCAGCCACCGGTGCCTGACTGAAATACAGCACTGCAGGCCCAGCAACAGCACCAATTCCCGGGGCAAACGTTGTAACATCAGCACCAGCTGTGTCAAAGTACCACTACCATAAAGCGACTACAACAGCAACAACGGAAGGAACTACAATCACACCCTGCGAAACAACTAAGCTTCAAAGAAGCAACACCGGGAACAGCTAAGGACAACAGAAGCACCTAAATCACCACCGGTCCCAGTGACAGCACCGCTACCACAGAGTGTTGGAGACTACAACCGCAGTGCCTGTTGTGCAGCACGGGCCAACAACAGCTTCAGGCCAGGAAACAACGGTTGCCGACACATCGGCACCAGCTGCCGTGCCACTACCGCTAAAGCAGCTACAACAACAACGGAAGACTACAATCACGCAATAACTACTTCAGAAACAACACAGGGGCAAGCTGGGGACCCAGCAGGCACCTGATCCTGCACCCAGTCCAGTGACAACTGCTACCACAAGTGTTGTTGAGACTACAACACTGGTGCCTGTTGTCCACAACACCAGGCCAGGAAACAACGGTTGTAACATCAACACCAGCTGTAAGTACCACTACCACTAAAAGCAGCTACAGCAACAACGGAAGGAACTACAATCACTGAAACAACTTCACTTCAGGAAACAACTACAAGGAACAGCTGAGACAACGAAGCACCTAAAATCCACCGCCGGTCAGTGACAACTGCTACCACGATGTTATTCGGAGACTGCAACTTCGCAGTTGCCTGTTGTCTAACACCAGGCCCAGCAGCAACACCGGGCCAGACAACGGATTTGTAACATCAACACCAACTGTAAGTACCACTACCCTCAAGCCCAACTACAACAACAACGGAAGGAACTACAATCACACCTGCAGAAACAACACAAACTTCAAAAACAACACCAGGAACAGCTGAGACAACGAAGCACCTAAATCACCACCGGTCCAGTGACAGCCTCTTCTGGGAGTGTTGTTGAGACTACAGCACGCAGTGCCTGTTGTGCAAGCACCAGGCCCAACAACAACACCAGGCCCAGAGCAACCCAGTTTGTAACACATCAGCACCGGCTATGAGTACCACTACCACTAAAGCGGCTACAACAACGGAGGAACTACAATCACACCTGCAAGAACAACTACTTCCAAGAGCAACGCCGGGAATCTGTTCAGGACCTTAGAGCACCTGAAATACACCGTCCAGTGACAACTGCTACCACAAGTGTTCATTGAGACTACAACCGCGGTACTATTGTCCGCAACACCAGGCCCAGAAACAACGGTTCGTAACATCAACGCAACTGTAAGTACTACCATAAAGCAGCTACAACAACAACGGAAGGAACTACAATCACACCTGCGGGAAACAACTTCGCTGAAACAACACCAGAGACAGCTACAAGGACAGCAGGCACCTAAATCCCACCACCGGTCAGTATTAGCTGCTGCCACAAGTGTTGTTGAGACTACAACATAGTGCCTGTCACAACACCAGGCCAACAACAACACTCCAGGCCCAGAAACAACAGTTTGTAGTCGCACCAACTGCGCGGTACCTTTGCCACTGAGCAGCTACAGCAACGGAAGGAACTACAATCACACTGCAGAAACAACTGCTTGAGGAAACAACACAAGGAACCTTCGAGACAACGAAGCACCTAAATCCACCACCGTTCAGTGACAACTCTTTACCACAGGTATTCGTTGAGGACTACAACTGCGTGCCTGTTGTCATAACACCAGGCGGGAAACAACAGTTAACAGCATCAACGCAACTACTTAAGTGCCACCATAAAGCAGCTACAACAACAAGCGGAAGAGACTACAATCACACCTGCAGAAACAACTGGCCAGAAACAGCACCAGGGACAGCTGTGAGCAACAGGCACCTAAATCACACGGTCAGTGACAACTGCTACCACCAAGTGTTGTTGAGACTACAACCGCAGTGCCTGTTGTCACAACACCATTAAATAACAGTTGTAACATCAGCACCAACTGTAAATTGCCACTGCCACTGAAAAAGCAGCTGCAACAACAGCGAGGAGGAACTACAATCACTGCACTGCGGAAACAGCTACTTCAAGAGAACAACGCCAGGAACGACTGAGACAAGCAGGAAGCACCTAAATCCTGCGCCGGTCCAGTGACAACTGCTACCACAAGTGTTGTTTGACTACAACCGCGGTGCCTGTTGTCCTGGCGCCAGGCCAACAACAGCACCAGGCCAGAAACAACTGGTTGTAGCATCAACATAACAACGGTACCACTTTACCACTAAACACGGCTACAACAACAAGCGGAAGGAACTGCAATCACACCTGCAGAAACAACTACGCTAGGAAACAACCGCAAGGAACGGCTGAGGACAACGAGCACTTTCAAGTCACCACCGGTCCAGTGACAACTGCTACCACACAAGTGTTGTTGAATACAACCGCAGTGCCCACTGTTGTCACAGCACCAGGCCAGCAACAGCGCAGGCCAGAAGCGGTTGTAACATCGCGCAACAGCGAAGTACACTACCATAAGCAACTACAACTGTAACAACTTCGGGAAGGAACTACCAAGTCACCGCCTGCAGAAACAACACTTCGAAACCACACAGGAACAGCTGAGACAACAGGAAAGCACCTAAATCCACCACCGGTCCAGTGACAACTGCTACCACAAGTGTTGTTGAGACTGCAACCGCAGTGCCTGTTGTCCACAGCGCAGGCCCAGCAACAACACCAGGCAGAAACAACAGTTTGCGCGTCAACACCAGCTGTAGTACCACTACCACTAAAGCAGCTACAGCAACAGCAGGAAGAACTGCCGTCACACCTGCAGAACCAACTACTTCAAGAAACAACACAAAGGAACAGCTGAGACAGCAGAGGACCTAAATCCACCACCCGGTCCAGTGACAACTGCTACCACAAGTGTTGTTGAGACTACAACCGCAGTGCCTGTTGTGCAACACCAGGCCAGCAACTGCCAGGCCCAGAAACAACAGTTGAACATCAACACCAGCTGTAAGTACCACTACCACTAAAGCAGCTACAACAACAACGGAAAGACTGCAATCACACCTGCAGAAACAACTACTTCCAAAGGAAACAACACAAGGAACAGCTGAGACAATATGACACCTAAATCCACCACCGGTCCAGTGACAACTTTGCTACAAGTGTTGTTGAGACTGTCACAGTGCCTGTTGTCACTACTTCCCCTTTACCACAACTACAACCAGTATGTGTCTGCAATGTCAATGGAGACTACACCAAAATCTGGTGAGGTGAATCTCCTTGTTAAGTTTAATACATGTTTTATTTGGTCCTAATGCAATATAACAGAATGCAATGGTCCTTTGCATTGGTTTCTCTTCATTAGATCCATATGTAGTCTCAAGTCCTACTATTTTTCAGTATGACATTCAATGGTCTTACATTTTAGTCTCGATCATTTTTACAGTTTTGAACAGAAACAGAGTTTGAATGTAATTTTGATTCAGTCCTCCCAAAAATGCTGGGTTTGAAAAGTTTTCAAATCAAAACAACTTTAAGCATGGTTTTTAAAGAACATTTACAATTTGTTCATGCAATCATGGCTCTCTTATCAATTAAACATGCAGGTTAATTTGCATTTCATACAATCGTATTTTCATCAAAGGTTAGTTTCCACAAAGGGCACCTTGTGATTCATTGGTAAAAGCAACATAGCCTGGGCATTGTCAAGCACACATCTACACTAAATGATCCTCAAAGAACTTACAGGTGATCAAACCTTACAATGCGAGAGTACTCAACAAAGGTGAGTATTTACTTTAAAGAAGACTGTAATCACAAATGAAACAATCAATAATCAGTCATCAATGAGTATTTCCTGAACAGAGTGTATATTAACTTAGGACAATGCTTGACAGATAATGAACTAAGAAGAGAACAATAGGACATTCTATTTTAATGATTATTAAATACATGACATTCATATTAATATCTGTGCATTAAGAGGATTAGAAACATTTACATTCAAGCACACAGACCATCTGCAAAGTACAAAATACTCTTGTGTGTTCAGTTAACATTTGTCAAAGAATATATAAAGGACAGTGCAAACTTAGAAATTGGGGGTGAAGAAGAGCTACACTGAATCTCAACATTCTCATCTGTGAAAAAAACGACATTCCTGTAAAGGCAGGTGTCTTTATGCAACAAAATAGCAAACTTACAGTGAATAATTGGAAATGATGCTGTGAGGAGCTCACAAGTGTGTGATTACACATCCACTGATGGAGTGAACTTGCAAAGGAAACCGAGGCTCTTTGGCTACTAAATGGCTAAATAATGTTTTGTCCTGCACATGATTTAATTAAAACCAATCAGCACATGACACTTTATTTAAGAACACCAGTACACCTGTTTATTCATGTTATTGGCCAATTAGAAATAACATTTGGCAGCTGTACAATTAATATAAATCATGCAGTTATAATCATTAGAATGTGTAGAATAACTATACAAAATATTTTGCCAAATATAACTAAAATGTATACATTTGACTGAAAGACAACAGTCCCCTCATCTCCCTATATAATATAATATCCATGATATGGATTAAAATGAGAATACTTTTTTATTTTGATCAAGAGGTTGTTGTGATTCTTGCTAACCAGCCAATTTGTTAAAACAGCTAAAATCACTAATCCACACTCAGCAGAGGCAGTAATGGGAAGTATTGGAAAGGTTCTTGTTATAGTGGACTGAACAAATGAAAGAAAACATCCCTGAGATGATTTTTAAACATGGGGCCTGTTGTTTTCCCAGTTGGGATCAGGTTTTAAATCATGATGATAAGTCATACAGATGAATATTAGTTCGTACCAGATTATCGTATCACAGGAATACAAATGAATCGTTCTGATTAACTCTGAAGTAGTCAATGAGCATAATCCTTAGTTAGTGCTACATTGCATCATGAGTAGTACATTATACTCTCTTTATAAATAGATTTGTTAATGACATATTATTCCTTCATTTTGTTCACTAAATGTTTTATCTGCACTCTTTTTTACAGAGGACATAGTGTATAATGTCACTGATGGCAATGGGTGGTATTTTATGGATATTATGTGCACATCTTGTAAAATTGAGACCGCGTCCCATGCCAGTGTGCCCCATAACCACACTACCATGACAACTCCTGGGTTGAGCACTAGCGGCCCCACTTTCAGCCTCAACTGATCTCCTCTGCTACTGTCCATCATGGCCCATCTACAACAACCTTGGACTGCACTGATGTATATCAATAACAAGAAGAAAGTGTGATATTTATAAAATCTGTATTTGTTATCATTGTTATAATGACATTTAACAGATTGTTGCTTGTGCCAGGCACCACACCAGTGAGGACAGGAATCTGCAGGCTCCGTTTTGATTTTGGCGCTGAGCTAAATGCAGCAAATAGCCCACCATTTGTACCGTGCAACCCCACTGAGCTTATTTCCTCAATGCCATTTTCATCTTGGTGATTCACTGAAGTGGCCAAAGGGAGGGTGTGGTAGAGAGTGAGGAATGCTGAATGTCTGTTAAACCAAAGGAAACCTCTGTGCTTTATATGCTAAGAAACCTCAATGAAACCAACATTGAAAACCAGTTCCTGGTCTTAAACTTTAGATCAAAATAATTGAGGCTATACTTACAACTCAGGCTGTTAATCTCACTCAAAAGAAAGTGATTACCTCTTCAATACAGTTGACAAAAGGAGTACTCTTTTTCTACATCGAGCAAGCAATTTAAGTTTTGTTGAACTGACAGGTTTTTGAATGGGGTTCAGCGGGATGTTCCTAGTGACAGCAACATTCACATAATATAGTAAAAAAAATGTTCTATCCTTCAGGCCCCTGGCCCGCATTCAAACTTTATGCGAAATGTACAGCGTTTCTGTCAATAATAGAGCAAACAAAAGCCAACAGAGACTATAATCTCATTCCTCTCTCAGACCACAGAATTAGATGCTACAGCTGCACCTCATGGGCATCCCTGAAACAGCACTTGACATAGTGGGAATGTAGTTTACTCCACACCAAACATGAAAGTGAAGAACTTTCACTCTGCAGCTTCTCTGAGGGGCAAAAATGTCCTCGGGAAAAAAGGAGAAACATTGATATCAACTGCAAAGGAGACAGCCCTACGATAAAAGTTTTGTCTTGCTAAATATTACTATGTTATTGTCATTTTTAAGGTTGAGAAATCTGTCTTGATGTTGAAAGGTGGCCCTTGATGATACCAAAATACAAAAATAACAGATAATTCCTCAAATGCATTAACGGTTCAGTGTGCAGAATTTAGTGATCTGGTTCATTCCATGCACCACTCACCTCACCCTCCCTTCAAACATGAAAGAGAACCTGTGGTAGCATGATTGTCATAGGCTTAAAAGGTGTTGAGTTTGTCAATTTGACACCTACTGTAAAAACATGGCACCTCGGTAGAAAGGACACCTCCCTGATGTAAATATGATGTATTTAAATATAAAGACCCATTATGAATTAAAAGAAAACAACAATTTGTACAATTTATGAAACATGGTGAAACATCATAGTTATTTTATATTAATTTCTGCAAAATATGGCCTTTCAGCTAAATCTTTACCCAATGGTCCTTCTAACAAAAATGTAAACCTGTTTTGAAAATGTTGAAAGTAAATTCAAAGCATAAATATTTGTGTTAAGAATATGAGGTTAAGTAGCAGTTGTGAGAAAAATTACTACTTAAGTAAAGTACAGATACCCTGAAAATCTACTAGTAATGTAATTAAGTATTTATGCTGTACTTCCCAACTCTACCTATAATGTATGATGTATTTAAAAGATCACCAGAACTAGTGTGTGACTTATTGCTTCTTAATCTCTATTCTAATTGGAGGATACCACCTGGGATGTTAGCAACTACACTGCAAGCTGAATGCATTAATGTTGGTGAAAGCAGGAAATTCTATCCCTGTTCCACAGTACAAAAGCCCATCTGTGCTAATGGGCGCAAACCTGTTAAAATGGATAACAAGATGGTTGCTGCTTCCACTACAGAATGTGAATGTAGGATTGAAGCCATGCCTTTCAATACAGGTTGTCTCTGCTATTGCATGCATTTGTTTTAATTCATATTACATGCAGCAGAAAATCTTCAACAAACTTTCACAAACAATCAATCATGTACCAAGAAAGTTTTGATTTGACCACAGTCAAGCAGTCTCACCATTTGGTTTACGAGGCCACTTTATAGTTTACATCTGTGTAGCTTAAGAGTCAGTGTGGTGGTGTATTATAAGAGTGGATATAACCTTTGATAGGGGCTACTGACGTGATCAAATTAAATATCTGGCCCTAGGCAAAATGTTCTTATATGTTTACAGTTGCCTTAATACCTTCAACCTATTGCAGTTTAATTGTTTTAAACACAATCTGACCTTTGGTGGCACACAGCAGTTACTATGATTGAAATATTGATACATTGCTTATTAATATTGGGTTTCCCCCAGGTCTCTAGATTGTTCAGTAATGAACTAACACGCTCAGATCAATACAGAGAATTGACAGGCCTTTTTGTATGCATTGCTCATGCTGGCAGATGCACTTACCAGGTTTGTTTGCAAACACTAGTCTCCTAGCATCATTAGCCGTGTAGTTTGGAATTTAGTTTTCAGATTAATACAGCGCCATCTCAAGTGTTGCACAGTAGTTAATGCTTATCCTTATCTCATGTTGCTGAAATTTATCTGTCACTGTAATGTGGTGGAAATAGTAAGGTGTCAGGTCTGTGTGAACCCATGTGGGGACGTTTTCCTGGTAGCCTTTTCAGCGAAATTTTTGCCAAGCTAGTACTGTAGTACAAACAGTACCTGGGCTGATAATTAAGTCTTTGCACACAGACCCTCACTACAGCCCTCAGGCAAGCCCTCAAATATTCCTTGAAATTCTATTATAGTCTTTAGCCAGCATCTCATTACTTGCCCATTAGAAAGAAGTAAACAAGTTGGATTCATAATTGATTGATGGCCAGTTCAACTATCTTCATCCATAGTTTGTTTGTATCACAGAGAAGTACCTGAAAACCCTTCTCAATAAATTGCTGGTAATTACAAGAAGGTTTATTCAAGTAGAAATTAAGTGACAAAAAAAACTGAAAAGAGTTAAATCAGGTATTGCAACTAAGCATTAGTGATTCTGTAGTAGACAAACTCCTAATAAAAGTAACCTCTTCTTGGTGTTAGGTGATTACACGTTTTCTGCCTGTTACTGGTCTTACATATAACTTCCATACATGGCTCTTCCCCCTTCAGGTGTGTGCAGTGTCTGGAGTGGAACCCACTACAAGACATTTGATGGAAAAACCTACGATTTCAACAAGAAACTGCATACTACTGGTCGAATGATCAATAAAATAACCTGTGATAACAGTGAACAACCGTATCTGTCGAGCCTTCGAGGAGATACATTCTTACTTACGAAGTCTCACTGTTATGTACCAATCCTGCAAAGGTCGTCTTCGCAAATAAGAGACTTCCAGAATCTACAGTTAATACAGTAGCAATAATTCAACTGTCATTTGTTATTTCAATTACTTATTATATCACCTTATCAGGTATTTTCCAAGAGCTGGGACTGTTCTGGTGCTCAATCTGTCCAGTGGTATGAAATTGAAATAAATAATGCTGTGCTTAGTTCAAGAAAGTCTGTTTGTCGCTTTGTCCCTGGTGTATTTGAATGACAGGCAGATCCTATCCCGCCTACAAAAACTCAACCTGTCTATTACAGCTTCAGATATAGGCGGTCACACTGGGAATACCAGGGAGTCAGCACAGAAGTGGTCTACAGGGAGCTCCTCAATCACCGTGAGCTTGCCCCACTTCCCTCTTTGAGAACACTGAGGACAGTGTGGTGAGAGTTACAACAACACGTGACCCTGATTACTCAGCCCTGCTGTGTTCCAGTGGTAGTTGTGTGCTTGAGAAATCATAGGGTGAAAGAACCTTTTCGATGTCACTTAAAACCAGAGTGCACCTGAGAAGTGCCCTGTTGTGCCAACTGGCCTTCCGTCACTGCCAGAGACTGCATTTGAATATGACTGCACAATGCTACTTCAAAATATTTAAAATGTGAGGTACAGAAGTTCGATATGATGAGGGGTTGAGGTCTTGGGGCATAAATGATCCGTTTCTAATTTCTTTCTATAACTCTTTGCTTTTTCTTTGAGGTTTTCTTGCCTTTTTGATCATATTCATCAGACTTTCTTAAATGCATAAAAATGCTCATTTCAGCCTGATAAATTGCCACCAGTTCATGTGTATATTCAGGAGATTTGAAGATTAGAATAATTGACGAATAATATAAGGTTATCGGTCTGTTCCATGTGAAACAGTTTAATTTCTAAATGAGTAAGGACATTTGATTGTATGCAAATCAGAAGACATGTTAAGCAACAAGCTGGTTGTGTTTGAAGACAACTTTGTTGTTTGAAGTTCTCAACAAGCATTGATGGTATAGTTGTCTTTTAATAGCTTGAGGTGTCTGTAGAGCATTATGAGAAACTGTCATGAGGACGACACTCATGGAGGTATGAGAATATCAAAGCCTGTGTAGTGATGTTACACATATGAGATTATACTTAAAAAACCTAGGCTAGCTGTTTATAAGATCTTCAACAACACTGAACTGTATTGAGTTGCAGTGTCAAAATATCTAAGCAAAGTAAATTGATACGACATGATTATATTAATTTTGGTAGTACTATGTCCAAATACAGTACTGAAAAATGGTGATTGGGACAAAGCTCTTGTATTTACCAGGTGCAAGCTACTTGCTGCTAATGCTGAATTCATCACTGCTCGCTCTGCCTGGGGACCTGTGACAACTCCCGGAACATGACTGCCGTTCTCCCCAGGTCAGGTGGGAAAGCTGCTCAGACTCTGCAGACCAGTGGCATGTCCCAAGCAAACCATGTGCCCGGCCCCCTTTACTACTACTGTACCCCCTGTGACAACACCACAGACAACAACACAGCCATAACGCCAGTTCAAAAGCCATCTGTGAACTCTAAAATCAGGTAAGGACAAAAGTGGAAAGTAAGAGGTATCTGAGCATATGTATGAACAAATCGAGATAGACAACACTGCAATCGGGCAATGCATCTGCAGTCACTGCAATTAAAAGACATGATGTCAATCAAGACTAGAAGTGTAAGAATACAGTTCAAACAAAGAAACTGGAATACAGCTTCTTCAATCATTGAGTTGGTTGTGAGATAGTGAGACTTCATAAAGATGGAGTGGATACAACAACATCAATAGACTACTGATACAGTTGCAGCAGTGGTAAGGAGGTGTAGAAAGCCATACTAAAATGTGTACATCTGACTTGACCCGAGGGTTTTCAGTTACAAATCTGATGGAGACTTTGATGCATTTTATTTAATCTGTGTGACCAGAAAAGTAACTATGATACATTGTTATTCAGGTCAATTCTAAAACCACTACAAAAATCGATCTGAGTCACTACCCACAAGAACTGAATCAGACAACTGTAACAAACCCAAACATTTTATAAAAATCAGTGTTTCATGAGTTCTTAGCGACCCCATCTTATAGTTGATGTTATTCTGCACATGTGGCAAAGGCAAAATCGTCTGATAAAGCTCTCCTGTAACGTCTGTCTTATGTCCCCTCTAGTGTGTTGACCCATGCCACTCCAGTCCTTGCAAGCCAGGATCATACGTGAAAACCTGCTTATTTCTGACATTTGTATCAATGGAAATAACACCTGCACCAGCCTGGGAGGCCTATGCCGCAAGTGCTCTAAATGCAGAGTCTGGCATCAACACTGGAGGAATGCCACCAACGGGCAGTGTGGTAAGATAAATAATCAACAGTGAAGAGTCCACCCAGCTGCTGTGTGGGTTCTTTAAATGGGTATGTGAGCATGTTCTCTGTCTTTCAGACACAGGGTGTCAGCAGCCAAGTGTACAGAGCTTGTAGCTGAAAGTGGAGCCAACATGTAATGAAGGTAAAAATTGCACAGCGCATGTACTTCATGGCGTTTCTGTTTTTATGTGTGTTGGCATTTACACCACTCACCCCATTCATTTGCTCAAATGTGTGAGCTGCCTGCCTGAAAAACCATTGACTTGCAACGATCAACTAGTTTCTGATATATAAGTGAAATGTAATTGAAATGAAACCCTTCATAGATGAGACAACCTTCCATTTGGAGGCAACATTGTGTCATTCTTTGAAGACATTTCAACCTGTATAACTGGTATTTCATTCCTGATCAGATGTGAGGAAGTTTACAGCCTTGATGAAGGCGGCATCCACCAACAGCTCTCAGGAGGATTGTTTCTGTACTGATAGCACCACCGTATTCAACACAGTCTGTGGCATGTGTTGCCTACTGCTGATAAGAGAGATACAAAACTCTGACTGAGTAAAGGACTTTTCACAAAATCATTGGCTGTAATACTTATGGAAATTCTACAAACATTTGAATTTTCTAGTTATTGTTGAACCTGATGGAGGACCCAGAACAATTTGAGAACTCTCTGCCTAAAACAGACATATATGTGCTTTAGCCAAACATGAACTGTGAGGAGTTGCTGGCTCCTCTCTCTCCACTCAGCCAGCCTGGTGACAAATAGACCTTCAACTGCAAAAACTGTATGTGCAACCTGGGATTCCATGAGCGTCGTGTGTGAGCCTGTTAATTACCCATCAGTTCCCCGCCCGTCTACGATCACCTTACAAGCCGGTCAACAAGACCCGAGGGCTGCTACTACAACCGATCTGTGTGGTAAGTGTCACTTCAGATAGATCTTGATTCGGTCCACGCTTGGATTCGCCAGCCTTAACGCAGTTTTTGAATAGAAATTCAAGCTGAGCTGATCATGTTCACGTTCAAAGCTCAGCATGGCAATGTTAGAAAACAACAGTTTTCAAAAAAAAGATAACTCAAACACATAAAACAGTGTGCTTTTAAAATGGTCAGCAATGGCCCGTGAAGCAAGAGTGAGCCCCTCTCTCATTAACATCTTTAAACTACATGAGCAAAGCATTACCTGCTCCAGTGAAATCAGGCGATGTGTGGATGTGGGGATCTGTGTAATTACTTTGCAGAGTCTTTCCTGCGACAAAAGCCTGGGCAAACTCCTGCTCACTTGTGGTGAATCCACTACAAGTAGAGAACTGCTGTTATGGTTTCAAAATCTCGACATTAACATGCTGTCTGTAACAGAATGTGATAAGAACCTGTGTCCTGCTCCCGTAAATGCTCGCTGGAGCTTGAACTCAATGTCACGGAAGTACCTGCTCATGGAAATCCTGAAGAGTGTGGTATGTGACTCTATTTTAACATCACGTTATGCTGGTGGATAATATGTCATGCAGACATAAAGAGACTGCTCTCAGATGTTTTTGTTGGAACGGGAGCATGCATAGCAGCTGAAACATAGGGTCAAATACCACATTCAACTAGTATCTGGCATTTGCATGCATGTTATATTATATTTTATAAAGCGGCAAAAGAAAGTTTAAATATGGGAAGATCATTAGATTCTCGAAAATATTTTATATTACTTTATTCACCACATAATCAGTATCTACGAAGAAGCTTCATATTTCTCATCAGATTTTACTTATGAGGATTCTCATGCCAGCAATATTGAAGAAGCTATAGTAGACTATAAAAATATAACATATAACACTTTATTTCAATGATAAATATTTATGCAATATCATTATATCATCATCTCCAGAATTATTTTTTAAGTCAAGTCTTAAGTCTTAAGTCTTGAGTGTGTGTGTGTGTGTGTGTGTGTGTGTGTGTGTGTGTGTGTGTGTGTGTGTGTGTGTGTGTGTGTGTGTGTGTTTGTGTGTGTGTGTGATAGGATAATGATAAGATTAGAAATGCTGCCGAAGTACATTCCATTTTCCACATATCTGCTTTACTTATCTAATACTGACCACATCTCTGGTTCCTAAAGGTGTAATGTGTCTACAACATGACTGAGTACAAGGTAAGCACACTGTCTACACTCCAGATGTAGACAGGCATTAGCTGCAAATATAAGTCAACAAGCAAGACTATGCAGTTAGTAGAGGCAAACCATTCCAGCAGGGCAGAGGCAGGGAGGGGCTGACAGAGGTGTATTATATGAAATGCAAAACACACAGATTAATACACAACTCTCAGTTTGAACTCTTTTCACAAACATCCATATCCACTTTACCATGGTGCAAAATTATGGAGGAATCGGTTTTCTTGACAGATGACAGCACATTTCAGCACATCCTGATCTATTTCACTGAGATGTAATTCTGTATTTGTTCAGATTGCACAGAACCTACCATAAATTATCTAGACTGCCTTAAACATTTAGTGAAACTAATAGAGGAGCAGACAGCCTAACAAAACTAACATTTTCATATACATGTTCAAATGACAAAGCATGGTACATTGGTTTTCGTTTGTGTCGATATGACGTTGCCATTTGAACTCTGGTGTGGACCTAAACAACTCCACCGAGAGCAGGTG
Organism: Hippoglossus stenolepis; assembly: GCF_022539355.2. Classification (NCBI taxonomy): domain Eukaryota; kingdom Metazoa; phylum Chordata; class Actinopteri; order Pleuronectiformes; family Pleuronectidae; genus Hippoglossus; species Hippoglossus stenolepis. The sequence goes on along the minus strand of NC_061483.1, from coordinate 29,388,349 downwards.
GGGAGGTGGCTTCTGAGCAAAAGTTAAACTCTAACTAATAGGTTTATGGTAGCACTTTCCCATGTGTCAAAGTAAGAGAGCGCTCTTTCAAGCTGTTTGTCCTTATTTTGTCAGCAAGTTCAGATGTCCTTTATACTAACAACTAACCACCTATTTCTTTATCAGCTCTTTGTGACCCCAATAAAACTTACATAGGTGGGTGAGTACAATATGTGCTGCTATCAGATACCAGGAGCTTAATCTTTGTATTACCATTTTGCGTCACAAAAGCAATAGACACCATATTACAGTCACCAAAACACAACTCTTGGATTAGATTGTACTAAAAATAGTGAAAACAGGAAACTGGACAGAATTTAAAGAAAACAATGTGTTTTTTTCTTAGTCGAAACAAATTCACTGAAATAAAGTGTGAAAGCTTCATGGTGTTGTCTGAGAATAAAGACATTGATCAATTTGTGTTTATAGCCTGGTCAGAAGATTCCAGCACCAAAACCAGAATACCAATAGAAGAACCATCACTGATGAAAAGAAAACATCAACAACATATGCTTTCCTGTCGGACCAGGCGCAAACCTCTGGAACAAGCAGCACCTACTCTGGACCAGTACAAACATCAGCAACATCAGCATCATCATCAGAACCAGAACAAACCTCTGGAACAACAGCACCAACATCTGGACCAGAACAAACATCAGGAACAGGAGAAACATCATAGCTTATCAGCATCACCATCAGGACCAGGTACGACCTCTGGAACAACTTGGCCTTATATCTGGACGGAGAGTACAAACATCAGCAACATCAGCATCATCATCAGAACCAGAACAAACCTCTGGAACAACAGTGCCAACATCTGGACCAGAACAAACTTCAGGAACAGGAGAAACATCAGCAACACATCAGCAGCCTCCATCCAGGACCAGTCTGACCTCTGGAACAACAGCCTCCCTATCTGGACAGGTACCAAACATCAACAACATCAGCATCATCGTAAGAACCGGGACAAACCCTCTGGAACAACAGTGCCAACATCTGGACCAGAACAAACATCAGGAACAGGAGAAACATCAGCAACATCAGCATCACCATCAGGACCAGTACAAACCTCTGGAACAACAGCGCCACTATCTGGACCAGTACAAACATCAGCAACATCAGCATCATCATCAGAACCAGAACAAACCTCTGGAACAACAGTGCCAACATCTGGACCAGAACAAACATCAGGAACAGGAGAAACATCAGCAACATCAGCAACACCATCAGGACCAGTACAAACCTCTGGAACAACAGCGCCACTATCTGGACCAGTACAAACATCAGCAACATCAGCATCATCATCAGAACCAGGACAAACCTCTGGAACAACAGTGCCAACATCTGGACCAGAACAAACATCAGGAACAGGAGAAACATCAGCAACATCGTAACACCATCCAGGACCAGTGCTATCGACCTCTGGAACAACAGCATACTATCTGGACCAGTACAAGCATCAGCAACATCAGCATCATCCATCAGAACCAGGACAGGCCTCTGGAGTTAACTTGGTGCCAACATCTGGACCAGAACAAACATCAGGAACAGGAGAAACATCAGCAACATCAGCAACACCATCAGGACCAGTACAAACCTCTGGAACAACAGCGCCACTATCTGGACCAGTACAAGCATCAGCAACATCAGCATCATCATCAGAACCAGAACAAGTAGCGACAACATCTGCAGGATCCACTCAGGCACCTATATCAAGTGGTTATCAATCCAGACCATGCGGAGAATTATTACTGTGGTCCCAATATGAATCTAACTGAAATATAAACATCGTTACCTGCCAAACCTGTGTCTACCCAGCACAAACTGCTCGAGGTAAATTCATTCTTACTCCACACCTCTTACTGTCCCTTACACTTGAACTATCTTCCAGATGACACCATATTTTGTAAACCTGTGCAAGCTAACACATAATGTTGTAACATATAATGGGCTCGTATATATGTAAATGCGGAGGACTAAACAAAAACCTCTTGGTATAATGAAATCCATTACAAACTGGCCACATAATAAACATTAACTTTCTTAACTTAACTGCACTTTCTGAATGCAAAAGCTGTTGCCAATGAATTGCATTAGTTTTGTGCAAAAGTGTACTCCAATAAAGTGAATTGTTAGACTATATTAACTGAAATAATCCGATAACTAAAAGCGACTCAAATGTCTTTGGATTTTTCTTTGACTAAGACAAGAAAAGCCCAGACTTAGTCAACAAAAGCTTACTATAAGGCCAGGACTTGCTACGAGCGAAAACACAAGGACACCTTTATGTTCAAGCTTTCATAAAGTTCCACGCAAATGCTCCTATCCATCGATGGGGCGCCCTGTCTCCCACTGTCCCTCTGCTCTCTCACTCTGTCTCCAGGGTTCTGAATATAAGACCATGCTTACCAAAAGTGCTGCGGGACCTGTGTTCAGACAGAAGTGTGCGCTGCTGCGGCTGACAACCCAAGGGGTTTACATTGAGATTCAGTACTGCCGCTGTGTAGTGTTAACTCACATTTATTATCCAAGTATACAAGAAGAGGATGTAAGTTGTGAGAGAGTTCTTCTTACCAATGAAATGGGGATATTTATTGATTGTGAAATAAGAGTAACTGTAGTATTTCAGAACACAGAAGTTGTAAACATTATCTAACTGACCAGAACATCATTTTATATGTGTATCAGTCATCATCTTTGATAGGGACAGTTTATGATTACTAATTTTCTCCTCTCTTAGTGGTGGCGTATGCAATTGTAAGTTTTCTTAGTAAGTAGTAAAAGAATAAAAGTTAATGTCTTAGTTAGACATTTTACTAATCTCTGCTCTTTAGTGCAGATCAACAAGGCGTATGTGTGCCTGAAGACAATTAATGTACTATACCTGTAAGAAGATCAATGGACAACAGTACCAACCAGATGATAAATAATTTGTCATACTTACAACCTGGATTGTGAACCTGTGGGTTATCAAACCTCTGCAGATGATATCCCTCAACTGCCTCACCACATGCTATGCACTTCATCTAACACACACCTTCCTCTTCCCAGGGCTTACCAGACAACTCCACGCCAATGGATGTTGCAAACCTGTAAGATAAGCGTAGTCCCAGTATTTGAAGATAAAGGATGAAAAGTTGACTTTGAAACAACTGTGTGTCATGTGTGTGTGATAGTCTAGCGAGTTTGCTAAATGTTGAGCAAACCCAAGAGTGTCTGTGAGGTCACAGAGTAATAAGGAAGTCATCAGGTAGGAAAATGTGAGAGCCCTGGCCTGTCAACACCTAGCACGTACTACGGCGAGCACTGTGGAGAAACATGTCAAAGTGAGTCTATTTAAGCGTACAGAGTTAAGGAGTTCACTGTGTAGGAATTTAAGAAAGTGACATCTAATGGTTCAATTGCTTGTTGCAACTGATTACCCTCCTCAATATCCTTCAAATATGACCTGTGGTAGCCTTTAGTTGTCATTAAAACTCAAGGTGTTTAGTTTGTCGGATTTGGACTACTGTAAAAAAAACATGGCTGACCTCGTGAGAAGACTCTCCTGATGTAAATATAATGTATTTAAATAAAAGGACTCATTCTAGAGAAAAGAACAAAAAATTACACTAGCGAAACATCCTGTGATTATTTAATAATAGAAATTTCTACCAATGATCCCTTTCACCCCAAATCTCACACACAATATTACCTTTCAAAGGTGTATACAGAGCTGCTTTAACTGCACAACACTTATATGGTTTCATCATCAGCATCAGAGCGGGCAACAATCTTTACTTACAACAAAGAGCGGATGTTGACTAAACTAAACTGACATCATTAAACAATAACTGCAACAAGCGAAATATAATAATATCAGTGGATAAAGAGACTAAACAGGAAGTAGGAAAAAGTAGAACTTAAACTTTTAAACATTTATTTCTGTGTTTCGTTTCCCAAGGAAGACGTAAATTAAATAATTTCGAGCACAATGAACATAATCTTTGAAAACTGCCAATTTCTCTTCCATTTTACTGGGCTAATATGGAGGCTCACAGGCCTAGAACCGAATGATTTTGTTGAATGTAGTTTAAGATGTTTTCTTCACTATTTTCCTCACTCAGCAATTATGATCTGCAACACCACTACTGTAAATTAGTGTATCACTGAGAATACCATAGTCTAGTAAGTACAACACTAACATAAAGCACAAAATGGTCAAATCTGTTATTATATGTTTTTGAATGACACAAAAAAAAATGTTGCCAAAAAAAGTACAAAAAATGTAATATGACTAAAACCAACATGGGTGTAAGATCTGAGGATTTAAGATTTAAATTAACGGGGGCCACATGATTTGAGTAAAATGCAGAATATTTATATTCTAAAATGACTGTTGGTATGCTGTATCACCTGGATGTGTGTGTGTCTGTGCAGGTATTCTGCAGAAGCCAACAAGATGATGCACAAGTGAGTGTTGCCAAGGATTCAAAACCAGTCAGAAAAAAGAATTCTGGAACTGACCTGCGACAGCTCCTGGGTCCAGCACCTCCTACGTGCATGTGGGCGTGTCGGTGCAAACCAGCAGAGTGTGTGCCTGGGGCGACTGCCAAACCACAGCGCCGCAGAGGGCGCCTGATCACTTACTGGATCCTGCCGGACACTTGGACAGCCTGACAAATGGCAAATCTTAACGCCGTCTTCTCCATCTTTTTGTCCTGCTTTTTGTATTTATAGCCTAAGGCTACTTTTGCTGTTCACTCTTTGTCTGAGGATTTCTTGGATGAGTTAAATTATATTCCTGCAATATGACCACTCGTTTCGACATTCTCATTAACCCTTGTCAAATGATAAACAACAAAGAGCACACAAAACATCTGCATGTTCAGAAACAAAAGTAGAAACATTGAAAGTGCAAGTCGACAAACTAACATCAACCTGAGAGCAATCTGAGAAGACTCAGCTCCCACATTGTGTTCATGATATCATCCAGCTACACTGTTCTCAAAACTGTTTCAGTCTGTCAAGTAAGACTAAACAACTGCACTGTACTCTTATTGTATGTCAACAATAAATGGTTTTAAATATGCGAGTTTAATGTGTCTTGAAAATAAACAGAATGACAAGACACACAAAACAATGACTATGTGTACCTTTAAGAATCTCGGCATACGATCGTTTGAGACTACACGTGAAAGTCACAAGGATGAAAACTTTGGCAGACAACACATCAACAGCAAGACCTTGACTCTAAGTGTTAATAGAAAGGCTTTAAGAACACATACAAATACTGTGTGATGAAACTAAGCATTTTGAAGCATGAGGCGTTACAAACTGCTGTTGTTCTTTAGTGATGCAAGCTTTTGCATGGGGTGGTGTGGAGGAGGTCATCAAAGCATCTGGGGTCAGGGTCTGTGGACCATGAAAATTGAGCACACTTCATGATCTGGTCACATCATCTTAGTCCACAATGGTTTGAGACCTTTCAGGTCTCTGAATCCTGCTGAGCTTCAAAGTGATGTCATTCTTCTCATCATGCTCACACAGCATCTTTACCTTTATTTAAAGAAAAGTGACTCCACAGGATATATTAGTTTATAATATCAGTGTTTCCACATACTTCGAAGCAGAAAATGGGTGACACCCCAAACTTTACAAGGGAACCTTAAAAGATGACTCAGATTGACGTGGCGTTCAGTGGTTATATTCTTCGGTTCCTCAAATTCCTTAGGTCATCTGTTCATTTTTGATTCTCTCGTCACCATGGAGAATTCTAAATAATTAAATACTTTCATAATAATTTATCAGATTTTAAATGCACCAAACATTTTACAGGTAAATATGAAACAGAAGCATTTTTCTTAAGGTTACTACAAGCATGTTCTCCACACAGTATTAGCGACAAAATCAACATAACAAAAGATGGAATCTGTGCAAATCAACTGGGTTACTCTGGATACAGTGAGAGATTGTGACACTGAAACAAATGAGAAATACAAAATGATTTGGGTTGGTGGGATTTTCAATACCCATCAATTCACACTACTGCCGGTTCAATATTTAGTTCTCTGCTGTAATACAATCCTGACATTTCCCAAATACACTGAATCTGCTATATCACTTTAAAATTAGACTTCTTCAAAGTAAAGGTGAAAACAGTTGTGATGGTTTGAGGATCCAGTGACTCAGCGGTGCATTAGCAGAGACAGCCCAGGCTTCATGTACTCTCAGGCCTAGAAGGAGTCAACGGAGGGAGAAACAGATCTCTGTGGCTACCAGCTGGTGGGAATTCAGATATGGCTGCGGTTTGTGGGTGAGCCACGGGGGTGGGTGGGTGTGTGTGTGTGTGTGTGTGTGTGTGTGTGTGTGTGTGTGTGTGTGTGTGTGTGTGTGTGTGTGTGTGTGTGTGTTTACTTGTGTGTGAGGGCTGCATGCATGTATACGTGTGTGTGTGTGGGATGTCCGTCGTGAGCTTGTGTTCTACTGTTAGAGTTCCTCAGCCATCTGCAGCAGGGAGTTGATGGCAGCGTCCTTGTTGCCCTGCTGTGCGTCAAGCACTGTGCGAACCACCTCCTTATCCAGGTTGGGAAACATGTCCTGCAGAGCCTTCAGGTCCTCCTCACTGCAAACCGGCCCCTGGCCCCCAACGGCTGGCATGGCCCCTGGCATTGCCATGGGCACCATACCCTGGTTGTAGACTGTAGGCACTCCTAGCAACACAGGACACACACTGCAGGTTTAAGAGTGTGGCAGATGAAAGGTTTAGAAATCATTTATTAATTGTATTAAATTATTATGTTATGTCAGTGTAATTAATTAACTAAGTAGAAGTATTGTAACATGGTCTTTCTGTTTACAATTACAAGCCTGATGTTGATGATATCACTGTGACATCATTAGGGTTTTCTCAAACAAGACAAAGCTCCTCCACAGATGACATTACGGTGTGTGTGTGTGTGTGTGTGTGTGTGTGTGTGTGTGTGTGCTCTTGTACAGTTGTCTTTGTGAGGACCAGTTTGAGCCTACAACCTACGGAGTGAGGACCTTTGGCCGGTCCTCACTTTGTGACCCCCCCTCACTTTGTGACCCCCCCATTAATGGAGTGTTTGGGGGTTAAGATTTGGTTTTAGGGTTAGAATTAGGTTAAGGGTTAGGGTTAGGCATTTAGTTTGGATGGTTAGGGTTAGGGTAAGGGGCTAGGGAATGCATTATGCCAATGAGTGTCCTCACTAAGATAGAAGTACAAACGTGTGTGTGGGTGTGTGGGTGTGTGTGTGTGTGCTTGCGTCAAAACCTGTGTCAACAATGGGGAAATGCATGTGACAGTGTGTGTGTGTGTGTGTGTGTGTGTGTGTGTCTGACCTGCGATGGGCACATATCCCACTCCTTGCTGATACACAGAGGGCATCAGGACAACAGGCTGAGTCATCATCCCTGCTGGTAACGACTAGCACAGACATAACATAGTGTTACCACATGATATTCGAGAGAGAGAGAGAGAGAGAGAGAGAGAGAGAGAGAGAGAGAGAGAGAGAGAGAGAGAGAGAGAGAGAGAGAGAGAGAGAGAGAGAACCCCTAAATCAAGATCATATCAAACACTTTTCAGACTGTTTGATTGGGTGTGTGTAAAAACACTCACAGCAAAAGACATCACGAGGTTGATCATGCCCTCCTTGTCGTCGCCCTGCCTGCCACTGAGGCTGAACCACTCATCCACCACGTTGCCCTCCCTCAGGCCTTCAGGGATGGTGACATGAGTCCATGCTATCCTGTCATCCATGGAGAATGCTCTCTGGACACAACATCAGCAATAACACGTTACCACAGACTAGAAACTACATCAGATCACTGATAGACAAAGGCCTATGACGGTTAGTTAGTTTATGACAGTTGACAAAAATAATAGATTAGAATAACGTTTTGAAAATCTGAAAAAGTTCTCCCTTTTTTGTCTTTTGTAGCATGAAATTAAAAAAACTGAATACAGGTCTTTTCATTTTGTATTTGTACTACTGCATAGTACCACCTAACCCTTTTATTCTTTCCAAGCAAAACATGCTGGACCCTATCTGATCCAAACTTATTCATTTTGTTTTAATTTGACCACAGAAGGTGCTGCAAAGCTTCTTATTTTGTGAGTAATGTTTTTTGCACACCATCCATTGAGTTTGACTTCATGCAATGACCATCACACTGTCTGATCAATAATTTAAACACGATTTCAATAGATAATCTTCTAAATAAATCAGAATCACTAAGCCCTTTTTTTTAATCTGTTTGCGTAAATAGTGAATCTGTCATTGGAAGGATGTCACTTCCTATTCCTTCGAACCAGGGCTGCACGATATTAGGAAAACAGGCAATATGTGATAACCTTGTTGAATATCGCGATGATGATATGACTTGTGATAAATAAACATCAGTCCACTTAGTCTTTTAATACATGTTTTGACCGTGAAGTTATTTTTTTTACAGTTTTTAGCAGCTCTGTCAGTAACGTCAGCAGAGTCAGAGAGAGAGAGAGAGAGATAAAACGATATCGATAATTATTGTGATATAACTTTTCCTCGATAGAAATTTAAGATACGTCGATATAACATTGATAGAACTCATCACGTCCATGTTTTGACGGACAACACGAACAGCCAATGATAATGCGCATAGTGCCGAACCAATGTTTTTGCAGATTACGACGAAACGTGGTATTTTAACTTCATTGTTGCAGAAGAAGCGACGCCCCGTTTATCCAGGAACATAAATATGAATTCATCAGGTTTTTATAAAGATCAGTTCTAGGTGTGAGTGATTGGAAAAAAATCAGAGAAGCAGAATCTGTTGTTGACCAGCGGAGTAATGCCTCAGAGCAATGGTGCTGCTTTAAGATAAGATAAGATAAAACTTTATTAATCCCGAACCGGGGAAATTCAGTTTTTAAAGCAGCAAGCACGTCAGAATGAGGTAAAAAAAAGTTAAAATTAAATTAGAAAAATGCTAAGAATGTACGTTATATACACCTTTTCATTGTAGTGCTTTGTATGAAATGTTATAAGTAAAGTGCAGTGGCACAGGATGATTGTGCAAGCAGGATAAAAAAAGTTTTTTGTGCATAAACACAAATGTGCAAAAAAGGTGTTTTCTGGTTGTTTGATTTATATTGCAATATATATATATATATATATATATCGACTGATATGAATAAATTTATCGTGATAAGATTTTTTTCCATATGGCCCAGCCCTACGATGACGATAAATATTCAATAAATCGTGCAGCCCTACTTCAGCCCAGTGCTGCAGCTTTGTTTAAGCTCATGTTCAGGGGCCTATTGATCGTCTCATATCCTTTCGATCTTTATGAAGCCTAACAATCTGGTTTCTTGTTCCTTAGCACAATGCATTGTACACAATCCAGGCCAAACCTGAGGATGCTGTGGTTTTCTTTGGTGAGGTTTTATTTTATATATAAAAATATTATATATATAATTATATCCATAAAAGAATTATGTAATACATGCAATTAGCTTTAATTTGAAATTAGATGAGTGATCACTTTTGCTGCACAAAGGTTGTATTTTCCCACTTTCACAAAGTAATACAATTGTTTGAATCAATTCACATTTTTAGTGATATTGCACATGGGTCTACTCAGTGGTGTTGTATTTTGTGTTTAGCAGTTCAGATCATCCTCCCCATCTCCTCACCTCATCGAAGATCTCCAGATAGAAGGAGTCCACCCCAGGTGGCACTGTGCACTGGATCACCTTGTTCCAGCGTGGGTTCTTGGCTCCGTTGTGAGCGGTTGGTGTTTCATAGACTGCATATCCCAGTCGGATCCTGCAGTACGGATCCATCCGTGTCATACCATAGTTTTTAGCCAGTTTGGCCTGTGCAGCAAAACAAACATCGGGGCTTCAATTAGTGATGAAGCTGGCTACAGTCACAGCTCAGCCGGGTTTTCTCACATATTCAGTAGATAGAAACAAATTTGTAATGGAGCGTTTGTGCATTACTTTGCCATTGTACATGACTTCAGTTCTGATTTACTTCATTTACTTGTACTTAGAAAAAAAAGAAGAACTAAAAAAATATATTTTTTTAAAACATGGCTTACATGATGGCTACTGATAACTCCTCATTCTAATTGGCTGAAAAGAGTGGATCAACTTTTAGTGACTTGAAAGATGTCTGTGAAGGTTCTCAGTCTTTCAGTTCATGGTTATCTAAGAAGAAAACTACAACCAGTCCAGTTACCCACTGATTCAAGCCTTCTTTCATGACCAGACACTTGTTACACAGATGTTCGTTTGCAGTTATAAAAATAAATGCAGATGTTGTAAACTGCGAGTAAGGAAAGCAACATCAAGACTTGGGCCCAATCCCATTTCACCCCTTGGCCCTAGCCCTTCCCCTTCATTTTGAGCATTCACGTGTAAGGGTAGGCTGTCCCAATACCTGTTGGGACGGAGGTGTAGGGCCATTTTTGCATGATAATCCCGTATTTTCCCATAATTTCAAATCGCATCCCCCCTCTTTGAAGACACACAATGCACTTGATTGAACCTACGTATTACAGCGATGTTACTGATCATATCTGCTCCTCTAATAACAAAGCATCCTGGCAGGGTTGCCTATAGACCACTGCTAGCAGCTTGAAGCTGTGAACTTTTGATTTATAGGTGAAATAATGCAGAGCATCCAAGCTTTTCAATTTCAAATGTCATTGATCACCTGCATTAGAATATATGTTATTTGGATATTATAGGTTTGTCACTTTAGTAACTGCAAACAATAACATTGGTTTATTTAAGATCTCAACCATGTTATTACAATGACATCCCCGGTAAAACTGTCTCGTCTGTTTACATCGATGACAAATGATGACGTGTCGGGTTTTCGTGACGACTACTGATGATGTAATGGCTTCTTGAAGGGCTGTCCCAATTCTTAGGGTAAGATTTCAACCACTACCCCTTGTGACACCATTTCATGGGGCAAGATAACCCGCGAAAACAAGAGGTACGGGTAGGATTGGGCCTTGGCGTAAGATCATGGAGCTGAATTTATTTTGGCCACCAGCTTTTCATCAAGAGCCATGCATAATGTGCTTTAATATTTAAAGGTCCAGTGTGTAAGATTTAAGTGAAAGGGATCTATTGACAGAAATTTTATATAAAATAATCCTAGTGCTGTTTTCACGAGTGTGTTTGATCTAAATTATGCAAATTGTTGTTTTCTTTACTCTACAATGGGCCCCTTATATTGAAACACTTTATATTTACATCAGGGAGGGTCCTCTCTATGGAGGCCGCCATGTTTCTTGTAGTAGCCCAGACTGGAGAAACTAAACACCCTTTGCGTTTTTATGAAAACTGAAGGTTACCACAGGTTCTCTTTCATGTTTGGAAGGGGAGGGTGAGGTGGGGGGTGTTCAGCTGCCACATGCAACTTCACCACTTTATGTCACTAAATTCTACACACTGCAACTTTAAGGACTTTGCAGATGCACTGAGGCTGTAGCCTCCTTAGAGCCTGTTAAAGAGCTTCATTGTCTTCCACATCAAGAACAACATACAACTTTGTTGGTTATCATCATCCCTTACTTCATTTCTCCAGGTTGACTTGTTGACAGCCAGCTAAAATTATGCTAGTTATTCTCATCGACGTAACACAGCTGGGAAATCTTTTTGTTAATCTTGGTTGAGGTTAGCTCATATAACTGAGTGCGACTACATTATTAGTTCACAAGTCAAAATAAAGCATGAGGAAATGATGACACACTAGATGAATGTGTTAGTTGTTGCGTTAGCATTGCAAAACTACACTTACATTACTGCGGTGGTAATGAACCTCTAAGAATTAGTGGCCATTCTTTTGCTGTCACAGGTTCAACTACCACTAGGACATCTGGTGGTGCATCCCAAGTCTATCAGGGTCCAAGAGGATGCTCCAGTGCTGGGCAGAGTCTCTTCAACACACCCCAGCCACCAGTTATTATCATATGCAACCAAAAACTAACCCTTGATGCTGGCAAAGTCAAATGATTTTCCAATGGTGCGGCCAAAAAGTGTGATGATTGGACAGAATGAAAATAAAAAGTAGTGTCATTCATAATATGCAGTAAAATTATTCAAATACTGTATATCATCCACATTGAAACAAATATTCAAATGATGTCCAGTTGAATTCCTAACAGTTGAGCCGAGCTGTATTTACCTGAACCACAGTGATGCTGAGTCTCCCCACGGTGCCTATTGAACCACCATACTGCAACTGTCTGGCTGCCTGGGCGTCCAGCTGGACCTGCTGCTGCTGCTGGGTAGGAGTGATGCGCAGGAAATCCTGGGGAAGCTCCCCAATATACACCTGAACACATACATCCATACACACATGTTAACATACCGGCATTCAGACTGAGAATGTGAACACACGGACAGTAAAACAACAGATTATTTCCAATAAGAGTAAAATAAATTATTGTTTTTTAGAATTTGGTGAACCTATTTTTGTATTTTATCTACAGATATGTTCACTGCTTTGTGTGATGTAGTTTTAATCTTAAAAAGTAACAAAGAGCAAAAATCCTGAGGAAACTGTCGAAATCATCAACAACACAAATCATTAAAATCTTGTGATCATCATGAGGATCTAAAAGTATTCATCTTATGTCATGGCCAATAGTGAAGTCATGTGAATGTCATCAAGGCTTGTTGACTGAATCACTGGATGCTCTTGGAGGTCTGGATTTATTCATGAAAAAGTGGTCTGGAATAGATCAACTAACACGGTTTAATATCCAGTGAGCATTTTGTGGCTGCTGCTGGGACGTACTGCACAGAGGGAGGTGTGTGAGTGTGTGAGCTGCGTCTCTGCAGCACATCAGTGTTCAAAAGGACTGAATTCCTGAATAGTATGGCCATTTATGCATCTTCATTCTCTTGTTGGATGACAACATACACTCAGTTGCCAGTGAATTCTTAACTTACATTATTGCACTGATACAACAACCCTGTAATGACTCCCACGTTCAAGCTGTGTTTAAACTGTTGATTCTACTTTATGGTCAGTTGTGAGAGAGCAGTTTGTGTAATACATGTTCATTATGAGGTTCAGCTAAATAACAGAAACCCTTGTTTATATAATGCAATATAGTTTCAACAACACGACAAACTCCATCCTGTAAAACAGATTTAAAAACTCTATATTATAAACCTTATAAAGGTAGTGCTGTTGTAGTAGACTGCATTAGTTTTAATGGGTCAGTGTGTAGGATCTAGTGACATCTAGTGGTGACGTTGCATGTTGTAGCTGAATACCCCTCACCTCACCCTCCCTCTCAAAACATGAAGGAGAACGTGTGGTAGCCTTTAGTTGTCATAAACTCAAAAGGTGTTTAGTTTAGTGTCCAGTTTGGGCTACAGTACAAAACATGGCGGCCTCCATAGAGAGGACCCACTCCCGATGTAAATATAAAGTATTTAAATATAAAGGGCCCATTCTAGAGTAAGAAAACAAAAATTCATACAATTTAGATGAAACACAGTAGTGAAAACATCACTAGGATTATTTTCTATTCAATTTCTGCCAATAGATCCCTTTCAACTAAAACTTACACACTGAACCTTTAACTGACAGATGTATTAGATCAGTGGTGAGGACTCTCAAAGTATTATCAAAGTATTGTTAAAATGTGCTAAAAATGTTCTAAAAAACTGTTATATATCTAGAATATAAAATAATATAGCACCAGATTACACCATGTCAAATTTCATGTTAGCACATCAACTGGCTCACTAGAGCCGTCTTTCCTTCCTTCATTGCAGAATATCATGATAATGCTGAAGATAGCAAACATAGCAGTGTTTTCAAATGTTCAGTTTCCCCTGAAAGCAAAGTAGACTAATGACGACTGATATAAATCTGCAGCTCTGACACATTTTTAAAACACACAACAAATGCTCCTTGCTTGCTGGAAAGAAAACTTTATTTAATGCTAGACAGTTTCAACCAAGTTACAGTAATTAAAGATTGAAACCGTATAACTAACTGGAATTTTACCAAGGTATATCGTGAAATTCTCATAACCTGCGATCCAACATTCACATTTGATTTCACTTTTCATAGTGATCAGGTGTGGAGATAAGAAAGTAAGCAGGATTTAAACTTTATTCATTTCATTCATTGCACTTTTTCTGTCGTGTTCATAACCAAGCGTAATGCTTAGAATGTTGAGGAAGAGACGGTTCAAGATAATTGTCATTGCCCCTCTCTATTACAGCAGTTCTATCACTCACACATCTTCATGCATTTGTTTGAAACAGCTATAAACACTTTTGCCTTCTGAAGTGATCAAGCAACACATCATACAAACTTGTTCTTCTTTACAAGTATACCTCAGCTGTTACATGGCCGGGGTCCTCAAGTCACAAGGAATCAACATTTGCCTCAAACATTTAACACAAGATCAGTCCTTTAACAGCGAGACAGGACATGTGACCGCTGTGAGGAACACTTCATCAGGGAAACCTCAAGGACCCTGAACAACAGGCTGAATAAACACTGGACACAGACAACTTCAGCTGTGAACGTCACCAAAACCCCTCCCTGCACAGATTTTAAAAATGAATCAGTCGATATTGATAACTATCTAATTTTAGCTCCCTAGTGAAGGTTGCCGTTTTAAAATCTTCTTTATGAGCAGAGAATGACAAACACCTGATAAACAAGACATTTTATAAATCTGACGTAGACTAATTATGCGTTATACCTCCTTGCTGTACTTGTACAATGCATAAGCACTATATCAATATTGGACTTTTGTTATACTGCTATTGATGAAAACTATATTGCATCAATTATTGATATATTTTAATTGCCCAGCTCTAGGCTAGACACTGAAGTTCCATCTTGGCTGCTTGATGACAACTGAGCCAAATCACTTTACAACTGACTCAGTAGAACGATGATGGGGAATGATGGGGACTCTGGGACCAACGTAAAACTTTACTGGGGGGGATTTAAATTTAAAGGCTATAGTGTTACTGTGTTATGAAAGATGAGGTGGTTTTCACATGTGTAGAGCTTAGGCTGCACACACAGTGATGGCAGCTAGTGGAGGTGTTGCAGTTCAGTCGTCCTGTGTCTTGATAAGAGATTGAACGTAAATATTGCAGTTTGGTTTCAGAATCGTTAGAGACCTGGACAGACCATACATACCAGTGTTTGTTCTCCACCTCCACAAGTTACTTACTACTCATCCCGTTAGTTCAGTGGTGAGCACTTGTTTTTATAAAGAAGAACATGTTTGACAACGTTGTAACAAACGTATTTGTCGTTGTTGTTGACTTGAATTTAAAGGACGTGAATGAGACTCGGGTGTTAAACGTCAACAAAGCGTCACAGCAGCTTTAATCCGCAGCTAACTCCATTAGCTCGTTTCATATCGTCACTGACAGAGGAGGCTAACTACAGTGCTACAGGCCGCTGTGCTGTTCAATGACTGAAGTTAGCTAACTATCACAGATGTTGTTCAACTACAGTGTGGCTAGTTCCGCCTCGCTGTGTGTGTGTCTGTGTGTGTGTGTCGCTGTGTGTCAGCACAGTGCGCAGAGTGTGTACCTGTCCCCGTTGGGTGCTGATAGTTGTCGCCATGTTGTCTCTTCCGTGTCTGGAGAATTCAACTCTTCTTCCCTCACAGATGTGTAGTGTCAGCAAATTTAATAACAACAACACACACACACCGCTCAGGACAGACTCGACCCGGAAGTGTACCGTTGTGTGTTTTATTTTTTTAATTTTATTTTTTGGGGGAATCTTTATTTTCTTCAATGCAAGTTACATTGTGGAATCTAAACGCGTTGAATCTGATTTCAACAAATTTATCTCAACATGTCACATTTATGAAAAACAGATTTTATATTATTATTATCAAATTACGTAATTTTAAATAAAACAAAATAGATACGTAAATACATTAATTAATGAAAATACAACTAGTTTCCTTCATTTATTTATTCCTAATGTATTCATTTATTTCTGTATGTATGTATTTCTACATGTTTGTATTTCTACATTTATTCATTAATTTATTTCTACATTTATTTCTGTATTTATTTAACCATGTTTGTATTTCTACATTTATTCATTAATTTATTTCTACATTTATTTCTGTATTTATTTAACCATGTTTGTATTTCTACATTTATTTGATTACTTCACCATTTATTTATTTAATTGTAGTTATGTCATGTTTACCGTTCATACATACATATTTTTATTAACATGAGTATAGTTCTTTTACTTCCTCACCAGAAGCAACGTGTGTGGCTTTAACTATCAACATTGTAACTCCCTTTCATTTAAGTGTTGTAACTGTAATGGATTTTTGATCTCGACCTAATGTGGTCTGAATGTGACGAAACCGTGAAATCTCCCGTTCTTACCTTCATGAATACAAGCTAGGTTTTACACATTTGTAAGTGGGGTTCAAACAGTGTTGAGGCTGCCACTACAATGCCCGACACTCCTTCACGCATATCTGACCACAAATTCTTAATACATATAACCAGCCTATAGAACACAATTTAATATCAAATATATATCAGATTTACCGAAATGACAGTTGTTTACATCGAAGTTAAATCTGTCTTGTAATAATGAGATGCATTTCTTAGTTAGGGGATGAAATCTTGTCTCTTTTCATCCAGCAAAGCAACTTTTTTACCTTTACTGTGGTTATCTGCTGATTATGAATGCACTTTCACAATAGTGCACTCTGCAGTGCCTCTGAGAGTGCATCTCTCAGAGGCATCAAAATCTAAAATGTGGAGACACAAAACAGAGAAAACATAAAGGTTCCTGAAACATTTTATTTGGACAGAAAACAAACCAACTGAGAAACCAACCCTAAAGGAAAAAAACACTAACAGAGGTGTGTTATCATGATTCTGCAATGTCTCTCATTCCAACCTCAACAATGGACTTGTATTGTCTCCCAATTAAACTTAATACATCTGAAGCACTGAGGAGTGTAATGGGAGAACCTGCTCGGAGGTAGCCTATGTTCTTGTGGGCTCCAACAATAAACCATGTCCAATACGTGGTATATCTTTGACTATCTTTGACCCATTTATTTTCTTCACAACACTGTTTATGTTGTTTATCATCATCATTATTGTATTCACCTTAACACAGTCAAGACTTCAATTCATCCCAGTCCACTTTCCATCTAGCAAACACAATGTAACCACACACCACAGTCAATAAAACGGTGTTCCTACTCCTCACCTGGAGCTTTCTTCCTCTGACAATGCTCTGCCAGTGTTCAAATAATGTATGACATATGGTCAAAACAGAATTGCATAAACAAAAAATAAAATAAACTGAAAACTATATTATGGATCCAACAGGACTGGTCAACAAGAATACAAACTGCATTGACTTCAGTGCATTGGAGCATAAGGCATATTTACAGAAATCCTTGAAAAGACATCATCAGTTTGTTGCAACCACATGAGAGGGAGGGAGTTATAATCTTAAATCTGTCTCTCCAGGGAGATGGACACTAAAGGAAAATCTGAATAGGTTTATCCAAAAATGAACACTGTTAAGATTACAACCTATGTGTCTGTTACATGGTATAAAAACATGCTCATCCTTACCCCACTGCAGAAAACACTTACTTTACTCCTAAGTGTCATGTATAACACCAATCCCCCACCACCACCCTCTCACCCTCTCACCCTCTCACCCTCTCTCTCTCTCTCACACACACACATGCGCGCGCACGCACACACGTGCTGATGCCTTCTTATACTTGGGTGTGATTTGTGGAAAGCAAAGCTCTTCACTACATTTTAAATATATATCTTCAATGACTAAATTAAAGGGCCAGGTCAGTCAAGTCTGTCAAGTCACAGTAATATTCAGTTCTAACAATCATGTTACATAAACAAATATTTGTGATAACGACCTGTTAAACTTTGTAATTAAAAAATTTGATTAAAAAAACCTGATAGTGCTCTCTGGTGGACAAATAATGTATAATGCCCTCAAAATGACCTCAAACATGTCAAACATCTAGTTTACTGAGATATAAACTGATACTAATACAATAATACTGATACAATAATATAAAATAAGGAATATTTTTAGACCTATGAAAATGTTATTGTTACTGTGTATGACTGATATGATGGACCTGTCTATCTAATTCTAGTCAAGTTAAACATCAGAATAAGGTGTAGGTGATGCATGCATGACAGAAAATAATATCTGAAATGTTTTTCAGAGGACTGACTCAAAGTTACACATTTTAAGGGTTTGTGTGAGGATACATTCTAAATATAATTTGTGCTTTTGCCAAGTTGTTTTTAGTTAGTTACTTCTAAGAGTTGTTTTTGGAAGAACACAAGACAACATGTCTTGAGGAAACAAACACTCACCAGAGCATACACAAAGTTATTGTTTCCATCTGTTGTCATGTGTAATATTTACCTTTGTCTCTTCCAGGACTGACTCTTTTCTGACGTTTCAATCAATTGACTGATTATTCTGGCAGCACCGGTCTTCATCGATGTGTTGTTACACCTGCAGGAGCTCATTGAGTATAAATTGTTTCCCTGCTTTACTGAACACCCAGAGTGTCCTCTGATTTTCATTGTGTATGGAAATGGTATGATGGTGCACTTTACAAATGTGTACTTATACAGTATATACAAAAACACACACACGTGTGTAAATATATATATATCAACTGAAAGGGGGCACCAAATGTCTGCTTTGATTCATAATGTTGTTCCTTTCATTAATTGATTTCTATGCATTTCTTTTTTATCAAAATTTTACACTTAATTTTATTTCAAATTGTTTTGCAGATAAACACATGTCTAAGTGATAAGAGACAGATAACAGTATACATCAATCTCCCTTGAAATCTCTTGAAATCACAAAATCATCAAATCTTGTTGTGGTCCAAGTGTTTGTTTCGAGAAAATTCTGTAACCCTATATTTCAAATGGTGTGAAATAAAAACATATTTTCTGAGGAGACCCAGTTATTAGACTATTATTTGACTTTGCATATATTCAGTCATTATCTCAGTATTATTGGGTTCTACTGACTTGTTAGTATTTCTTCTCCTAGATCTTCATCTTCTGGGTGCTACTGCATCTTTACTCTTTTCTGCTCCTAAATGGGCTTTTACTTTTTTCCCTGAACAAGCTGTGGGGCCAAGAGTGTGGGTTATTAGTCTCTTCATAATAAAACAATCCTGGCTGTTGAGCATAGTAGCATAGTGGCTAAAGCTTGAAAGCTTCATAATGGGGAAAGCAAAAAACAACTTTTATTGGTTGAAATTAGTCAGTGTATCAGTGTAATTCATACTGCAAAATCATCCACTTTGAGGTTTGAGAGCTGAGCAGTTTTAAAGTGAGGTCTAGCGAGGCAGAACCTGATTGGTTCTCCTGTGTACATTTGGGGAACTAATTGGTGCTCCGCAGGTAAAAACTTATTTTAGGGATTGATTTTACAATTTTAGAGCCATTAATGCACCATAGTTAAAATAAACGTACACACGACATTAATAACTTTCAAACTACATCTTGCAACATTTCTCGTGAATCTTCACTTAGGCAAAAAACAAAAAGTCAGATAGAGGCAGCTTGTAATTCTAAGGTCAGGGTTTATTGGGTATTGTATTCTCCATATATTTTAGACCATAATGTTCCCTGAAGACTTTCCATTTCGTGCATCCTAAGCTCACTTGCTGTTCTCAGACTACAAGACTGAGTGAAAACACTAGCAATTAACAGGAAGAAACTATAAGCTGGAACATGAGCACCAACTGAAATTGTCTTAATTTCTCTTTAAATTTGTGTCAAGCTACACTTTTCCTCACTGGAGCCCTTCTATGAATGTACAGTTAGAGTCCAGTTTTCGTCTTGGAAAGTGAAGGAAACCGTGGGACTTGTAAAATAAAGTTTTGTCAAATATTCAAGCCGGATAAGAACAAGCCACATCATTGGTCCTCTGGTCAGGAACACAGACAGACTGCAGTCTAGATGAGTGTGGGTCTGTAGGGCCCCAGGATTACAGAACATACAGTGAATACACACAAGCATAGATTACAAGCCTGTGTTTCATATTGGTGTGTGAGCACTGCATGTCTGTACAAAAAACAATTTAATGTTGCAGGCACAAGACTTGACCTCCAGCCAGAGTCAAATCTCGTGTAAAACCTGCTGTACATGATTCTCCTGCCACACCAAGCAGCTGCACTGCTGCTCTGTCTTATCAATGAAGTCCAAGAAGTGTGAAAATAGTGATTGTGCGAAACATTTGGCACCAGTTTATTCATAATTTTTAAGTTAACACAAACTAGATCACATTTTACCAAGAATTTCATTGCAGATTATTATATATATATTTAAAAAAAAAACATGAATACTAAATGTATCGTGACAAAAGTCTCTCCGCTGTGGATTTGATGTCTGATTCTCCACAAAAGAAAGAGCAGAAATGCATCATGTGCTTGCAGTGGTGAGTTCACAAGCTCAAACTTAAAAACTTTATTTTATTGTTCTTACACTCACATTAAATGTTACCTCCTCATAACATTTCTCAAATGGGAACTCCCAAAGACGAACTCACGCAAATCGTCTGGAAAAAAAAGCTGCTGTCAGTCACAGTCTTGTGCGCACACACACACACACACACACACACACACACACACACACACACACACACACACACACACACACACACACACACACACACACACACACACACACACACACACACACACACACACACACACACACACACACACACACACACACACGATGGGGCACTGGGAGGACTGCTCGATAACTAAAAAAATTAGAACAAAGTTAAAGCTCAGACTCATGTCAAACAGATTTTGAAAAAAAAAAGTCTAGTGGTTATGTCAGTCACTTCTAGAAAAATAGATTCTCTTATTTGCTTGTAATAACTCTAATGTAACTTTGAAACATATTCAGTGGCAGTCTTTCTAGTGCCCCTGTTGACAACACAGAGGACATATAGGAAACAAAAAAACAAAACATCCTGGAAATCAATGTCAAACATGTCAAAGGTGAAATTTGAAGCATCAGAGAAGCGCAGGAAACACAAGGACTGGACGATGAACTGTGACGCCACATCAACATGCTAGGGCAAACAGGAAGAGATCTAGAAAAAACAAAAAGAAAAACACAACAGGGAGACAAACCTAGGTTAAACAGCAATGGAACACAGACAGGAGAGAGAGAAACAAAGAAACCAAGAATGATTTATCTTTGTGTAGGGTTGATTACAGTCTAAACACTCAACAGTCAGTGTCAGGGACAGAGTGAAGATGGACCACGTGTTACCAGAGACTGAGGGGAATGACAACAAAAACACAAAACACACACATATGACAGCCTAAATAAAATGACAGCACAGAATCTGTGACGACATGCAGGTCACAGCAGGAATCCAGAGGTCTGGATCAGCAGCTAGAGTCGAGCACACATAATCTAAAAGAGCTCATCTAATATGGTGGCTCGAGAGTACCACTGGAATAATGACATTTTTATTACTGCTCAGTGAATTGTTTAAAAAAAGTAATATGTTACATACAACATGTTACTCCATCTGTTTATAACTGACTACATTTGTAAATGGGTTTGATCAATTATTTTCAAAATGGAAATTAAAGTATCATATCACAAAATATCCATGTTTTGTTCATTTTAGCAAAAATAATACTCAACCTCACAACTATGTGCAAATTATACTGCTTCATTTCATAGATAGATGTATGTACTTTTTCTGCCAACACAGCAGCAGTCTCTTGTTTCCATTCATTTCTTTAAGATATGAAAATCTAGGACTCTATGCTACAGTTACATTACTGTTGCTTAGTAACAGTCTTATGGGCAAGTTTCTAGTCTGAAATAACATGTTTATGCCAAACAGAAATGAATGGAAACCAATGGCAATGGCTGAAGCCAAAACAGATCTGTTGTGCATGGCATACATGATATGTAGTTAATAGATGTTACTTTCATCTTTCTGTTTACACATGGAGGTTTATCATAATCCATTTGCTGATTTATGTGACTCCTGCTTCACTTCTGACTTCAAATCTATTTTAGCCACAATTAACATAAGTCCAGTGATATTCTGTTTATAGGCCACAGCACCTACGAGCACACACACACCTACGAGCACGGGCGAGCGCGCGCGCACACACACACACACACACACACACACACACACACACACACACACACACACACACACACACACACACACACACACACACACACACACACACACACACACACACACACACACACACACACACACACACACACCTCAAATAGTCACTAATCCTCCTAGTGTGGAAAATAGTTTCAAACACAAACACTCTTTCCTCCTGTTTGATTAACACTTGCCAAAACACCAAGTGTCTAGCTCGTTCATATGCAATTGGGAGGACTTGGAGGCTGAGAACCACGGATAGAGCAGGGACAGTATTGAGAGACAGACTGACACATTGGGAGTTTTGGTTTTTAATTGAATCTTTTTGACTTTGGTTTAAAAATTTAAAAAGGTATATTTTTCCTGCACCTCTCATGTGCATAACATTTAATAAGGCAGTAATGTCTCAGTTCAGGGGCTGTATCCTTGCTGGAGAGGCAGCATCTTCTAAAGATGAGATGCTCTAACCATATACAGTAGAGACAGAAGGTGAACTAAGGTTATTGGTAACTTACAATTCACACCACCAGTGCAATCAGTGTAACATCCATTTATCTGCAGCACTCATCATGATGTAAGCAGCATTTCCTGACAAATCATGGGGGTCTTGTCGAGCTTTCATTATTTCAACCCTGCAACATTTTTGTTCAGTGGTCCAGTTCACGTGATGGACTAGTGGGTCATGATGCCATGACCCCATCAGTGACCACTTTGGACTTGTTTAATACTTCACGGTGCATAAATAAAGCATTTTTTTTGTCTTAATATTCAAAAATACATATAGAATCAAACAAGTCTTAAAGCACAACACAGCGATAGATTAGACATGATGACCGTGACACATCATCATGATTTTTGTGCAATAGTAAGAATCCTGTTTATACAGTTTACAATATACTAAGAAACTCCCAAAAAGAACACAACATTAAGTGAACGGGACAACATTACACACAACATGGTGACCTGCAGCTGCTTTTACATGAATGACCCTGTGACTGAGTGCCCTGGTCAGACCTCCATCACACATGTTCTCTGAACGTCTCACTGCAGAAGACTCAGACTTGGATTAAAACTAGTTCTTACATTAGAGAAACAGCCAAGTATTGGTGCACATGTGTTGATGTCACATATTGGATGGCTATATATGTATATAGAAAGACAGGACCAACAGGCACATGTTAAAATGGACTTATATAATAAACTATGCTCCCTGTGTTATTTTTTGGCAAATTATTTATTCAGATGGAGGCATGTATGACAGAGAAAGGGTTCTATGAAGTCTGTAGCAGCACTGATGGATCCTACACACACAGTCCATGCCACACTGACACATAGTAAACATCACCAAAAAGGAAACAACGCTGAACAGGCAAAGAGAGGACACACACCAGGAGATCAAGTGGAGTTTGTTGGACTTCACATTTGTCTTTCAAAATAATTTCTATTCAGATAAATAATTTAGGCAATAAATAGTTCCCCAACACACAGGGGAAGTATAAAACCTATATAAAAATAGAAAAGGCAAAATAGTTTAAATATACATCTCAACAATTGTCTTGCCAACTAATTCTATTTAAAAAAAACACACACGCACGCACGCACGCACACACAAGCACTTACACATGATTTTATGGAAGTCTAAGCAACTAACATGTTTGTCTTGAGTAATTTGACATTTATATGAGTTCTCCAATCACAGAAGAGATCCAGTGAGAGACATAGTGGTGTAGCCCTCTGTAGATTAGCTGGCCGCTAACTAGCAGGACAGTAGGTGGGGGTGCGATGAATCTTTAAAAAATCACCTGATTTCAAAGTAGAAACAAACTAAAACCAGAAAATATATTTCATTGAGGCTTTGAATCTCCATTAGACGGACTCATATTTATCTGAGTCACTCAGAGTGCAGCAGCACAGAAGGAGCACCACCAAAACATGCTGGGGTTAGATTATACTCACACATGCAATATCAGCTGCATTAGAAAGTTGTAAACTAAAAGAAAACACACTGGGGAACAGAAGAATAATATTTGTGTCATACAGAAATCAATTCCAGCCAATGTTTATACACAACAAAACCTAAAGGCAAACGTGTGCTCATCTACCTGAGGCTACTTGATTAGTGTAAGCCATGCAACAGCTGCCAGACACTTCAGATACAGACTAGCATTAATGCGTCATTTTAAGATTTGACTGTTAACAGAGGCCATCGAGCTTCTCTCCTTCTATCAGGGAGGTTACAGGAGGATGTAAGCCTGACCTCAGTCATTTTAGCTCAGTTGAAACACCAGAGAACAAGAACAGGCTGCTTACAGCCCAACTGTCACAGCAGTCACTGATGAAGGATATGTTGTCACTACCAAAGACGCACACACACTGCTTGAGGACAAATGCGTCCATATGTCTGCATGTGTTAGTGGAGCTCCTCCTTAAGAACAATCTGAGCCTCTGTACCTCACTACAAATTTAGGTGTAGATCACATACACGGTTTCCATGTTAAGAGATAATACAGATGCCTAATACAGAAGGGAAACCACACATTTGGTTTGTAAAAAAAAAGTGATGACTTCTGTTTTCTAATCTGATGTAGCTCCTGTGTGAGGGAGCTTTAAGCTGAGTCTGGGTGGTGGTGGAGTGCAGGGGGAACAGGAAGTAAAAAAACACATGGGTTTGGCACCTGACTGTCAAAGTGCAACATATCCTAACAATTAACTCATATATTTATTATATACCACAGCAAACTGATAACATTTCAACTTAAATTAAAATACACCTGTTTCTCTCATTTGTTAAAATGAAAACAAAGTGCATAAACCACAACAGAACACAGGAAGAATCCAGTCTAGCCCAAAATCTCTTGCATGTAGCTTCATGTGTGTCTTTGCCTGGACACGGTACAATGACCAGGAGAGGCAGCGCAGCAGACACCACACTGTAATGCAGACAAGTTTCTGTGGACCAGTCTTGGTTATTCATACTCCACTTACCATAACACCACCCTGCCTAACTAAGTCTGCAGTGCCTCAGCACCATCAGTAGGGCTTGCTGTCATTCTTTGAGCGCTTCAGCTGCACCTTCAACCTCTTCATACCGATCTGGAAACCATTCATTGACTGGATGGCTGCCTGTGATGACACCGGGTTGTCATAGCTCACAAAGCCTGAAGGAGAAACACAAACAATAACAATACTTTAAGACAGTGAAACCAATGCCCTTTTATTCACAAGTGCTTGAAACCTCTTTCCAGTTGTCCTAGCTACAATGAAAACCCACTCACTCCTGCATTTAAGTCAGTCTTTAATCTGAAACATGTTTTGATTGCTGCACTCATTCAACCGGTCCACACAGACACTAAAGAGATCCTGTCTTAAAGCAATTTCACTGTAAATGATGAGGTTTCCATTGTCCTTATTCTGTGCAATAATACATTCTAAATTCAAGCTCGAGCTAATAAGGGACGAGGCTGATATCCATTCAAATGACACCAACTCACATATTAGCTTCAGACAAACTGAACGAGGACTGTGGAGTTTGTCACTCCTCACTTGCACTGAAAGGAACAGTCTTAGGCTGATCAATGTATAAACTGGTAGGCAAAACATGTGGGAGTTGAAGTTGGTTGAATATAAAGATATCAATTCAACGACAACATTCGATAAAGATGCTATTTTCATGTATGTGCAGCAGCATAAATTGATGAGGGGCTGGGGGAAATTATTAAATATAAATCCGAGTGTGTGATGATAAATAAATACCTTCCAGTCACATCACTGACTTCATAGCTCTCAAGCTTAGCCAATCACACTCAAGCATGAAAACAAAGGCTCAACAATTGGAAAGACCCATCTTAAGGAAATCGTACAGAGTGGCACAATGTTAGAGGCACGATTTTCATACAGTATAGGGCAGCTGTGGACAACAGACACTGAAAGAATTACCCATATTCTTTTGTAGATAAATGCACCTATGTTCCTACACATTCAACTCTCAACACATCTACTGGTTGGAAAGTGTTGAAATACACAATATTACATTGAATTTGCTCCAAAAAATTACTATACTGTTCAGGAAAGTACCTTGTGGAGTGCTGCTTATTACTCCACAAATAAAGGGTCTCAAAGCACAACAAGGTCCTCAATCAGATCCTGGTTCAGTAAATATTTTGCTCAAAGGAGGGGTTATGTACAGATGTTAATGTGAACTCACCAAAGCACTTGCTGAGGTTTGTCTGTTTGTCAATGAAGACTTTAGCAGAGATGACGTTTCCAAAGGGCATAAACATCTGGAGCAAATCCTGGTCTCCAAACTCCTGGGGCAGGTGGTAAATGAAGAGGTTGGCGCCTTCTGGTCCTGACGATCAATGAGAGTGTTTTACCAGTCGTACACACAATAAACACTGATATTTTAACACTTTATTTCTCAATAAATTCAATTAACTCTAAATAATGGTCATGATCAAACAAAAAAAGGCAGTAACAGCTGTATGATATGGAGCTCCTGAAGGCTGATGTAATAGAAAAAAATATCGATGTGGAAATCCATGTGAAGGGTTTAATAAAAGTTCGCTGTACTTACAGATGACAACATTTCGTTGCCCCAAACTTCCTCTGATCACTCAAACACATTCAATTATTTTATCTGCAGCTCCCCAGCCTGGTAATAACTACTGGTCAACATGATATTTATGGGCTACGATCACATTTCATTCTCGTTTCGTTATCTGAGATCAGAGACAGATTATTTATAACTAGAATACCGCCTCACGGTTTGTATGCAGGCAGGCTGCAGTTTCCATCCATGTCTTTCAGACTCGTAAAATAAGAAGTGAAGACTTTGAAGCAATTTAATTCAAAGTATTAGGTGTATTTTGTCATTATCAAAGAATCAATGATTTGACCACTAAACTAGAATCTAATGGGCTCATTCAGAGGTACTGAAATTCCCTCCAAGAGATATCCCGTTCATTAGAATGGGACAGACGGAAAGTTAAAGACAACCCAAAAACATAATAAGAGAGTTGACACCTTCCCTTCTTCTCTTACTTTTTTCGTTCTCCCCCACTGCTCTCTTCCTCTCTCTCACAAATATACATTTCCACATTAATAATTCATTTTTTCTACCACATGACCCCAAACAGATTATGAAAAAAATTAAATCAAAAAGCTGGAGTGAGAGTATCTGAGAAGTAGGACTAACATGAACATACAAACAAGGACAAGCCGTCTGTTACGGACCTGAACTTGTTTTAAAAATCTTGACTTCATGATCTGAGGTCATGTCAGAGAGAAGGTGGGGACGTCTTACCGGTGCTGTGACTGTTGCTAGCTGATGCAGCAGATTTAAAACAAGACATAATCCTTAGCAGAAGGTGAGATCAACACACAGCACACACATCTCAACCAAGCTGACTGCAACACTTCTTTAAACCAAGTAGCAAAAAATATTGTGGAATTTCGCACCGTTTAAAAGAGTTAGAGGTCTCACAATATGCTTGTACCCTGTTGATACTGTTAGCTTTCATTCTTTAACCAGGAAGTGGCTGGTTATTGAGCAGGCCAGTCATAAAGCAAACAGGCAAATTGGGATATTGAGTCAAAAACTACGACTCACTTTTATTGTTTTTGTTTGGTCAGTTTGAATGATAACTGGAATGACTTTTTCTGAAGAAAGAAAACTTTGAAACATGCTCCAACAGCAATTTGGCAAACAAGAGTTTGTGCTTCTAAAAAAAAGGTTAAGATAAATACCCCCCATCTCCCCCTGCTTTGCTTCAAAGTTCTCTGCTAACTTTATCTGTATTTATTACCACCTCCACATCAACACTTTCCTACTTCCAGCCCACAAAGCTCACCTTCTTTCTGGCTGCCTGCAGCTGACACACTTTGCTGGGGCAGCAGACTCTGGTTGTACAAACTGGGGATGGCAGCGGCAGCAGCATACTGCTGGATGCCTGAGTAGGCCTGGCTCAGGGCCTCCATGGTGCTTCCTGAGCCATTAGACAGGCCTCCGGAGCCAAGGCTGCCATTTAGTGCCGCCATGCCTGTGCCAGAGTTACAACAAAAGAGAACTGACATGAGTGAAAAGATCAGATCTTATTACTCTCTTTCTGCTCAAAGTTAAAGCATACATTTTAAACTTTTCAAGATGCTGAATGATGTTTTACATAACAAATTTAATAACACAACCAAGAAAATGAATAAACAGAACAGGCCAAAGTAAAATGTCTGCACACAATAGTCAAAGCATGCACATACACCATAACTGGGATTTAGTTTCAGAACATCAAGTGCTCTAACAGCATATAGTATAGTATATAGTAGTACACAGTGAGCAATCAAATCAAATTAAGTCCAGGCAATGATGTTCACCCTACATCTGAGTGTTAGCCTCATATATGTAAATCTTAGAACTAACTGTCATGTTGCAAAATTAGAAGCACTTGGAGGAAATTGTAATGTGACATGATTTAGTTTTCATACTAGCAACTCTGATGTGATTTCTTTCGTGACAATAAGTAGAAATAAGTCAACATCGCTGTCACATTCACAAGATTCACAAAGATTTATATGAAGCCTGTAGTCTCACAGTTACATTCATATTAACAAGTGGAAGTCTCTTTAATCTCGTCCAGACAACATGTACAGGTCCAGATTGTTGTAAAGTACCTGCCAGGGAGCCCATGTTGAGGCCAGCTCCAGCACCAGCAGCGAGAGACTGCAGAGCACCCAAAGAAGACATAGGGTTCACTGAGGAGTTGCTGCTGGAGGTGGGAGAGGAGCCTGCTCGGGGAAACATTTACTATTAATGCTTTTACAAACACATAAGGAAAACATTAGACACCTGAGAACTCCACTCCACAATTTTACAAATGTTGCAAAATAAAATACCCAACTGAAAAACCTTAAAGTTTGGAAAGTTAATGTTTGATAAGCAACTTTCTCCTGGATGCTTTTGATATCGTTTAGTCATAAACTAGCTGTACAGATATTTAATGTACAGATGTTTTACAGTGGATCTTCTAGATTACATTTTATAAAAATTCACATTTGTAGACAAATGCAGGTTGTTGTTTTTTTGCCACTGTATTTGTTAGAGGTTTATGGAAACTGGCATTGGTACCACTACGCCCTACTGGATGTGCCTTGACAATGAAACAGTACTATAACTGTAATTTTCGTTACCTGAGCTTGTTAGTGCACTTAGTGGGCTACTAGATGTTGTCATGGCGCTGGAGCCTGTGGGCGTGGCCTGTGTGGCAGT
The DNA here is from genome assembly GCF_022539355.2 of Hippoglossus stenolepis. Taxonomy (NCBI): domain Eukaryota; kingdom Metazoa; phylum Chordata; class Actinopteri; order Pleuronectiformes; family Pleuronectidae; genus Hippoglossus; species Hippoglossus stenolepis. Next base: position 29,358,808 of record NC_061483.1, on the reverse strand, counting down.
TGCTGCTGCTGCTAAAGCAGCCAGGTTCTGTATGGCATTAAGACCTGACAATCAGACACACACACACACACACACACACACACACACACACACACGCACGCACGCACGCACAAACACACACACAGTTAAGTTCTCGACTCCACCCCGTTTCTCTGCCCACTTTTAAACTGTTAATACAGACGTGATGAGCTCTGAAGCATCAGACTGCATATTGATAACTTCCCTCAGCATCTAAAGGGATTATTAAGACACTTTGACATAAACCTCTTCTATATCCATAGGCCACAGCTGAGATGATCAATCAGCTAACAAAACATTTTCACTAGGGCTGCACAATATTAGGAAAACATGCCATATACGTTGTTTAATATCGCGATGATGGTATGAATTTGCGATAACTAAACATATACAGTCTCTGGCTACGGACGCAGAGATCAGGGACAGCTCCACAGCAGGGAGACGGCGCCCAGCCGCAGCGCCACCAAGTCCGGGGCAGACACCAGGGAGCCAGGCACAGCTCCACTAATTCCACCTACATTTTTAATTTGGGGTCTTTTCATACATGTTTGGACCATGAAAAGTTATTTTTTTTTACAGTTTTAGCAGCTCTGTCAGTAATTTACATCTTCTCTTGTGTCTCTGTCATTCACGCTGTGCACTGCGCCAACTGTGTCAAACCAAGCGCAACACCAGCTCCTTCAGCTCCATACATTTACTAACTTTATAAAGTCTGTAGTTTTTACTCAGACTGAGTTTACATATGTGTCCGATCACAATGTTTGTGTGTGTGTGTGTGAGAGAGAGAGAGACGGCTAATGAATGCACGCAATACTCAGAATAAAGATTGAACTCATTAATTAAAGGCGACAAACAAATCAACATTTAAACTGTAGCGAGTCAGATTCATCAGAGAGAGAGAGAGAGAGAGAGAGAGAGAGAGAGAGAGAGAGAGAGAGAGAGAGAGAAGCGGAGTGTGTGTCTGTGTGTGCACTCAGGTGTTCTGGGATCATAAATAATCTACACAATTTGTCTATATAATCAACCGCTCATATTGATGAATCTTACTCGGGGGAAAAACGCGATCACTAGAAGTTTCCACAGTAGAATTTAGTCGGAGAAGGTGGAGCAAGATTTGACGGAGCCGCGTCGCTCCTTCAAATCTCTGTTTTCAGATTTACATATTCTCTTCTTCCGACAATGATGAATTGACAGAAAAACCTGTCAATGATTGGAATGTCTTGAATTTATCATCTAGGGCAGCAGGGCTCCATCTGATGGGCCAAATATATTGACATACAGAGCATGAATGAGTGGCGCATGAAACACTATTTATCGTCTTTTGCGATACGTCCATCGCGATGACGATAGATTTTCAATATATCGTGCAGCCCTAATTTTCACATATTTAAACCATGAACTTACACCATAATAGTGTGATTTTGCGACTGTGTATACCTGAAACAGGGTGCAGGTTGTTGAGTGCATTCCCTGTGGAGGCTGACTGCTGCAGCAACTGTAAGTAGATCTAATGCCAGGAGGAGATATGAGAAACAATGTTAGCGCCAGCAATACTTTAACTGGTGAAATTGTTTTGGTCATTTGACGAATCAGGCCTGATAAAAATACACTCACTGCTAGGTACTGTGGCCCCAGGCTGTTGAGCCCAGTAAGGTTCCCCCACATGGAGGCAGCACTGAGTTGCTGCATCTGTTGCTGCAGCTGTTGGGCCATGCGCTTCTGCTCCTTGTCCTTCTGAGTGTCTGCAAACTTCACCACGATGGGTGATGAGCAGCCCTACACACAGACACAGGAAATCTTTTTAATTATGACAGTTTGATGAATTGATACTGATTAAACCATCAAATGCTGTTACTAGAATTACCGCACTGCAGCTGTATGCCTCCGCCTACCAGTCCAGTACATAATTCGACATACAGTACCTTTTCACTTTTCCACCAAATTTAAGGAAATTCCCTCAATGCGTTGATGAGATATCGTGCTTACGAGAATGGGACCGACAACCGAAAAACATAATGAAAAATCAGTTGAAAGCACTTGAGCCATTTTCAGACATGGAGGATGTCCGGAGAATTGGGTCACGACTTTCTGCGGAGACTGTTTATCACACATGCATAACACAGCAGGAGATTCTCAACTCAGGCAAGTTCACAACGACACAGAAATCACTGGAGTGTTCAGGTGAGCGGTGGTCCAACAGGCAAAGGCAGGGTTCTCTTGACATCTTTATCATTGTCTTATACATGTACGGCACAACTTTTTCAAAATGCACGCAAACGCACGTACACAAAGTGTGAGGTTGAAGTTTACCTCCATGGTCTGAGACTGGTGCATGGATTTGATGGCTGACTGTGCCATTTGTCTTGCCGTGAATGTCACAAACGCACAACCTGAAAGACAGAAATACAGTGGATCATGATTCATGCACATTTCTTAGGAAAATTCAATGAATTCAACATCTCAGTGTTTTTAACCAGCAGTGAATTAGGACCAGAGGGCTTGAAATAAAAGACACTTTTGAAACCAAACCAGCTAAACAATGAGCTGCAGCTCTCTAAAGCCGCTTTCAGACATGACCTTCAGGTAAATCAGGAGAATTACAGAGTTTAGTAGTCTGCCTTTCACACATGCACAACACAGTGGGATGTTTTCTGCACATACTGGTTCACAACAGCATCAAATCCTTCACATAATTCAGGCGAGCGGTGGAGCAACCGGGTGCAGCAGACAGAGACAGGAAGTGACGTATTACCTCCGCTGCCAAGATCACGTGATCATGCAGCCTGAAACCGTTGTCAGCTCTTATCACCACAAACTCTCTTGACATCTTCGGTGTCTTCTACCTGCATGACGCTGCTTTTTCACCGGGAGATATTTGTTTTCTTATTGTTTTTTTTTTCATTTTCATGTCGCATTTTAGAAGCATCATCAACCCCCCACTCGCTCGCGGTGAATCAAGCTGGGAATCCCCTGCTGTGTTCATGCATTGACGTCTCCTGGATTTCTACGGACTCTATACTAGGAGGCCAGGCGGATAAAGTCCACAGAAACTATGGAGCGTCTCACTCGGACATTTGCGTTCACACATGCACCTCCTCTGGAGAAAATACATGCATATACGTGCATGTCTGAAAGCAGCTCATGAAGCTCTGTAAAGCTGTGAGGAGTTGTAGATTTGACTGATATTATCCATAGGAACATCAATATGAGTGACTAAATAAATTCTTATGCTTTTTAACTGATGTCACATTGTCAGCAGACTATGTCTTACCACGACTGAGTCCATCAGGGCCTCGCAGTATTCGGCACTCCTCTATCTGTCCGTATGGTGAGAACATCAGTCGGATGTCGTTCTCATTACACTTCTTAGAGATCATTCCAATAAACAGCTTCCTGTCCTCCACCGCTGTATTCAACCCACACACAGCATCAAACACATTACAACACACATACACATAGTCTGTTTAATTATGGCTCTTGTTCAACTTTTGTCTTCAAAGAGACACGAGTTAAGTTTAGGATAATATCCTCCAACAGCTGAGCTCTGTGATGTATGAAGGACAGTTTCAAAATTTAAGAACAATCTTCAAATGATGATCAGGTGACCATAAAGCCATTGCAACAGTTTTTTCCTTACTATAATGATTCCTCCTGTTCATACTGGTCATTAAGATTAAGATTAAGATACCTTACTACAGTGATATGATGCTATATTAAGTGATGGGGACAAAATCCACAGTTCACAGACTACTGAAGCCTCACATTAGCTTCAAAACACAGTTGTGCAAAAAACAAAGACAATCTCTGATAGATCTGAATAAACAGAGCAGTTTCCCATAGGATGTTTTTTATTAGCGGGGGCAGCAGCGGTTAACCCTGAAGTCCTGGTTGTGCACGTCACGTCTCGTGTTGTGTGAAGCAGGTGAATTATGTGCGCTCAAGATGTTGGATTTAAATACGTGTCTCATAAATTCTCGAGCTAATCAAACAAACACATAGTAAACTTCAGTACTGTTCTGGTCCTAATAACTTCTGATTAGCGTTGGTGTTTATTGTTAACGTATAAAGTGAGTGCAGGGGAGTGAGGAGCACCATCTCATGTGTGACACACAGAAAACTGACAAAGGAGTATGGTTGCTCACTGTGACTTGTAAAAAGAGTTTGGCTGCCTGTTTATCTGTGTTACACTCCTGGGTGCAAATCAGTTCATATTTATGGAGAACAGCACAAGCACGAAAGAAAATTGTGCTATAACCAAATTACATGTTATTGTCAGTTGTGGTCAAAGATGTCAGTGAACTGCATTAAACTCAGCTACAAGCCCATCTGAAAGCACAGGAGTCCATTGTTCCATTTAGCAGCAGCTTCCACCCATTTCAGACCAGCACATACTGTATGGGTGACTCAGTCATGAGTTAAACTCTGCACAATGATAAACTGACCGATGCAGAAAAGCTGTGGTCACAACTACTCCCCAGATCTATAGTCATTAAGTCACAGGCTGGTAACCAGCACAACTCACACAACTAGCATTTCAGCAATGAAGTCATTCAGCTGTTTCATTTGACTAATTATATTGACCAATTGTACAAGTATGACTTTTTGAATCAACAGGTTTTAATAGGGTATCATTAGCAAAGGAATGAACAGAGTTCATATAAAACATCAAAGACAGAAAGAGTGTAGTAGATAGTAAAAAAAAAACCTTACCGTTGTTCTTCTCACTGTCAGCAGGCTTCATTTGGATTGGGTGGTGCATCTGAACAAGGCATGAAAATAACAGATTAGTTCTCACAGTGCCGAAATATGCACAACTGTGCAATGCAATGAATGTAACATTTCATGTTACATTCCATGTTACTAGGTCCAGAAGTTAAAAAAAGTGAAAATGGTTGGGGGTATAGCAGGGAGAGTTGTCGTATGATGATGCCCAGTTGTGATGCTATTCAAAAGATGTTTTTAGTGCTGGATGCACACATTTTCAAAAACCGACTGATATCTGTCTTTTGTCTGCAATGGGTATAGATACAATCAACATGATGGGCAGTGTTGCATACATGACACCCGTGTGAACGTGCTAATTTGGCAATACAGCGATGTGAAAGAGCACCTTACTTTTTGGTGCATTGTGACGTTGGACATGACGCACAGGGGGGTTTACCCTCGTTTAAAAAACCTTCATATTCTCGCTAATTTTGTGTAAAAGGGGTCGTATTGTTAGACTTTCTACCCATTACTTCTTTAAACATTAAGACCATTTATTGTAAATACATACAGGTTTGATGCGTATCCTAACTTTTTTCCCCATCTCTTGGTTGGGGGTGCATTGCGCTCCTTAAAAATTAGAATACTCCCAACCCAAGAGGATGTTTAGCTAACCTCGAATGTTCCTGAGCTTTTATCATCAAAAACCATGAGAACATTCATGTTGAATTTAGTTCCTTCACATGGGCCAAGATAAACCTGTTAAAATGTCTACATTACTTTCAGTACTATGAAGACCACTGGGCAAAATATATTTTATGTCATTTGGAGCAAGTGTTTCTAAACCTCGTAGAATTCTCTGTATTAATATGTTTGAGGTAGTTACACTGTACCATTGTTTGGCCAATTTGCATCAAATTTTACTTGCTGAATCTGGAGCTCATTCTGGATGTACCTACGTTGTATCTCATGCCATTTGGAGCTTCGTTTGGCACGATACATTCTTTAAAAAAGCAATAATTTAGCTGGTACAGAATCAAAAGTTTGCTTGATGAGGAGGTAGCAGATAAAATACTTTTTACAATTTCTTTACAAACAAAATCCATCCATCATTTACACCACGTATCCTGCAAGGAGTGGAGACTGGAGCCAATCCCAGTTGACAGTGGGCGAGAGGCAGGGTACATCCTGGGCAGGTCACCAGCATATCACAGGAACACCATACAAAGACAAATAACCATTCATGCTCAAAGACCTATGGTCTCTTTAGAGTCTACAATTAAAGTGTCTCTCCCTGTAAATTCAAAAAATGCCTTTAGAATGCAGTGCTGGGAGACGGAGTTAAGACGCAAAAACAGTTATTATTATAGCACAGTGTGCAGTATCACTTTAACCTAATCCACGCAGAAGCATGAAGACAGCAACTGCACCACCCTGCCGCTCTACAAACAAAAACATTACAAATATTAATAACGTTAGTTGAAAGATAAGAGGATGAGGAGGTTGTCACTTACCCCTGGCAGAATCTTCATGTTGTGCAGAGCATTCTGTGCTTCCAAGGCTGATTTGCGAGTATAGTACGTTATAAAACAGCAGCCTGCAGAGCAATAAAGATTACACCAGTGTCACACACCTAACTCCATTAAGGAAGGTATGTAAATAAGGACTACACTGCACTCTTATTTTCTGTGTGTGTGTGTGTGTGTGTGTGTGTGTGTGTGTGTGTGTGTGTGTGTGTGTGTGTGTGTGTGTGTGTGTGTGTGTGTGTGTGTGTGTGTGTGTGTGTGTGTGTGTGTCTACAGGCTGACCTTTGCTCTGTGGTGGGTTCTGGCTACGGTCTCGAAGAACATTAATCTCATAGACAGCTCCATAAGGCTCAAACAGCTCACGAAGCTGCTCCTCGGACCAGGACCGTGGGATCTGTCCCACAAACATCTTAATCGCATCAACATCTGGTTGGTCAGGGTGGTCCAGAGACCCATTCATCTTCTTTCCACTGTAAAGACAAAATATCAGTGCATTACATGGAGCCTTAAAACAAACATGTTGATTTCCCACATTTATAACAACAGCGCACCGAATACATTTGTCAAGTGGATGTTTTTTTTGTGACACAAATGTGAACGAGAAGTAGATTTGTGCGTTGTCTCAAATCATATACAGGGGTGTGAAAAAATATTTATTATTATTTTGTATTATTATTTATGTCTTTTATTGTTTTTTTCTATTTTTGCCTATTTGTCACATTTAAATGTTTCAGATCACCAACTTATTTTAATGAACGCTAAAGACAACATGAGGAAAGACAAACTGTAGTTTTCAAATGATCATTCCTTTAAATGAAGGTACCTTTCCTACCATTAGTGATGGTAAAATAAACAGCAGAAATACCTGTCTGTACATGGCAGTACATTTTAATAGGATGAAAAACGACACAATCCAAAATGATCATAAACAATATTGACTGAACATTATAATGTTCATGAAGGTAAGATTCATTTCAGGCTGTTGTATTAGACTGCATTATTATTACCTACGTGTATTTAATAAAGTTCCAACTGGTCAGTCAGGTGTGAGTGTGTTTTTCAGACAAAGAAGGTCACTCTCCAATATAACCCCAAACAACTGTCTTGAATGAAAGGTGACATTAGCAAGCTGAGACAAATGGTTATATAACTTGATTGTTCATGAATAACCCTAACAAATATCTCAGGATGAAAATGCAGTGACATAGAATGTAAAAGACAACAAAGAAGATGTTAAGAAAGCCCATGGAAGTCCCCATTAAGCTCCTGGTGTGTGAGTAAAGTAATATACTAGCCTGCTGGAGTTCAATGAGTAGTCAGTTATTTGGCCAAAAGCCGGCGCACAGAAAGCTCTCTCATCATCTACACCATTCAGCGAGTGACAGAGAGGAAGAGCAGCAGTTTGTTAGTCAGACAGAGGCTGTTCACTGTGTGACACAGAAACGCTGCTCTCACACATGCACTGCAACCCTGAACATTGAACTTTTTTTCCAATGTTACCCAGAACATGTGTGCACTCAAATGTCTGAATTAGTTGGACCAGACATTAAATAGGGTTAGTTAGTAATATTCCACAAACTTCAAAACTCAGTCACAATAAAGTCTTTACCAACAGATAAACTCCTAAAAGTTTTGGCTAAAAGTCTTGTATCGCCTGAAACAGAATGTCTCCATAAAACAGCTGTTGATTAGAAACAAGGAATCAGAAGCTGTTTACACCAATAGGCTGCCCACTGGTAGTTGCCTGATGTATATTGGTGGTGCGCGCTCAGTATGCTGGGGATCAGAGTAAATATATAGGTATAGGAAATAAAAATACATATAACTTTACGTATAATGTTAAGATAACGAGTCAAAATCTAGCTTTCTGTTGCTTCTCATTCTTTTTTCTTCTTACCCTCTCCTCCGCTGGCCATCAGCTGGAACTGCATTTCTCTGAATGACTCCAATTCCTGTATTCTTTGTTTTAAAGTTAAAGCTCTCTGCAGAGTCACGTAAAGCTGCAATATCACCATTGATATATGCCGCAATATCACTATTACATCTATGGTAATAATTTTTCAGCAGCAGACTGTGTGTGAATCTGCAATATACACTTTAACTAATTATCCGTGGCATCTTTACATGATGTGTGCATTCTGCCCAGTGACAGAGGGGATCAGCCCTGTTCTCATTTACATGTTTTTCTGTTTCTGTTGTCAGACAACAATACAAGTATAAGATAGTGACTGACACACAGTGTATTAAGACAACATGTTAACCAGCAGTCACATCATTTCCATGCTGCTCCTCTGCTGACAACATCGTGATTATATAATTGTGACATCATCTGACAGAATCAGACAAATTAATATGAGACAGCTGTGCTATAATTTCAGCTATATATGTATATTCAAAATGATCACTTACTGAGAACATCTGAATTAAAAAACATATTTTAGGCATTTTCACATGTGAAGTCGAGAGGATCTCTTATTCCATTTAGACAAGTGTTGGTGCCTCAGTAGAGCAAGGTGGAGACATTATTAAAAACTGTTGATAACATGAGCACTAACTCACTTACAACAATTCACACGTTAGCTCAGTCTGACATTACACAGACTTCATAGTAGAGAGGTGATTTAAGTATCCATTGCGCCTCTTGCTCACAGGGCAATACTATCGACTCTCTTCTACAGAAAGTAGCTCCAACAAGTCAACTAATTTGTTGCTAGTTGCTTCTTTGAAATATTAAGTTGCTAAAGGGTGTGATAATAGAATCTGTCCATACCAGTTCATTTTGAAACAGCAACAGCTGCAAACTCCCAATGCTCTGCCAACCAACAGTATATTTATTAATCACCACTCATGCACCCACTCACTCACTCAATCGCAGAGACTCTGGGTTGTATCCCTAGACAGAGGCTGGTCCAGCCAAAAAAAGATATTATAGTAGTTGGGTTTTGCCAGCACATTTACTGTGTAAGAAGACTGACTGCAATTCATTGATTTCATGATAAAAAAAAAAACTGTGTAGTGTAGCTGTTTTATGATTGCATCGATCCAAATCTTATAAAGTCTAAATATTCATGTTGTAAACTGTCACATCAGATCATAAAATGTGATTCAGCAACTTTTAAACACTGATAAAACTGCAAACAAAGCTTATATGAGGGTAATGACACAGTTTTGACAGGTCTATTCTACGCACGTGAGACTTATTTTAAACCAAAATACCAACAACTCAATTGGCAACCAAAATATCAGACAGATGGACAAAGCCAAGGGTCAGACATCAATCAAACTGTCACAGCACGACTACTACTATACTACACCACTTTTACTTGTGTGATGTAATTCGAGATGCAGAGATTTAAGGGATGATTAAGACAACTGATAATACAATAACCAAGATTTTTTATATTATAGAAGCATAAATGTAAAGAGAACAGTAAAGGCTATTTTTAGATTGATAAGTAGATTTTTCTATTATAACACCAATGTCTTTTTAAGTATACTTGTCGTGACTTTATTAGAGAGAGACAGGAAATGAAGGAGAGAGTGTAGGGGAATGAGATGAAGTAAATAGTATGGCTGGGTGTTGAACCAGAGACCCACTGCTTAGGGCATTTATAAAGCTGTGAAACAGTATATGCCCTCACCATTCGCTTATCAGGTCGTGTTTACTTATCCACCCCAGACCTATCTATCTCATCTTTGACAAAAATTCTCAAAACAAATATTAGAATGACAAGGGGAGCAACACCTAGTTTCGTGTGCAAGTCTTAGTCCTAGTCCTGACCTGGGTTTGAATCCAGACCACCAATGTTCTATTCTGCATGTTGTCCCCTGACTCCCTATTATGTCAATCAAAAATGCCAGAAAAGAATCTGTAAAATATGTAGTGTTGATACAAATATTTAACAACCCAACTCCAACATGATGGGCAAAACTGAGTCAACATTTATATTGAAGTCTAGAAGACTGTAAGAGAAGTGGTTAACTGGCTCTGTGTGTGTGTGTGTGTGTGGATAGCTCAACACTACAAGTCAAGAAGCAGAAAATGTAATATTTTTTCAGAGTGGTTAGTGATGTAAGGACGGCATAAACTGTAAAGTGTCTTAATCAAACTATGTTTAAATTAGAGCCTGACTGATTCATCTGTGAACCGACCAGTCACAAGTTTACTCCACCTCTCACACAATGTCAGCTGGCATTGCCTCTAGCTGACCCGACCAGACCATCAAAGAATAGCTTGACCACCCAAGGGAAATTACCTGTTTTGTATATTTTTTAAGTGAGAGCAGATTGCTTCAAATGTTACTGTTATTCTGTATTGTTATTTGTTAAATGTTGGAAAGAACCTTTGGCAGATATCACAGTTTGCAAACACTTTGTAGCCAATCGCTGGCTTTCATTTACAGTGTGTTCCTTGCAGATAATTACTTTATTATATTTAAGTCAGGGAACTTTGATGGTTGTTCCAAAAAGCTTACATTACTTGGATTAGTTCAAGGGGGTTTGAGGTGAGATTAGATCACTGCTCTACTGTAAAAGTCAGCCTCTACTCATTGCAATGTTTCCTGTGCAACTGGGTACCACACAAACCCAAAGCTCATCTTTCAAATGTGGCCTCATGTCCTTTTCATCAAATTCAACTATTTCTTTCCTTTCAGACACACCATTAGTAATTGTGGCCAGTGACCTCAAATTTAACTCCATCAGTCCACAGCACTTTTTCCCAAAACCACTTGTACAGATGTTGCTTTGCAGACTTGAGACACTGACTTTTATGATGAGGTTGCATGGTAAGGTTTTCCTCTGAAGACTCTTCTATGCGTTACTAATGTAACTCATGTCAAAAATGATAATAATTTAGATTTATTACATAATGCTGCACAATGAACACAGCCCACCGCCACCTATTTGTGAGCTAAACATTTTTGCATGTTCCTCAGTTTACTGTAGGCAACTTTAAAGACATTCTTGACCAGGACATGTCCGTGGACTCACACATAAAACAAATCTCTAGGACAGCCTTCTCTTATCTGCACCAGATATCTGCACCAACAAAATCCCATCTCAAAATTAAGCTGAAAAACGAGTCCATGCATTTGTTACACTACTGTAATTCTTGTAATTCTAAGTACTGACAGAAATATAAAAAGGTTATATTTCTCCGACTACTAAAATCCATAAAAAAGGCAAGACAAGCCTATGCAAGGCAAGTCAATCCAGAATAAAACTCTCTCATTGTGTCACTATTATTACTAGTACCACCATGAAAACAAGTGTGACAGTGACTGAATATAACAGAATATACAGCTGTTCCTAGTCTCTTTCTCATCTCTCCACCTAACCCAAACTTGCACCTATACAAATAAGGCAGGTGTTAAGATGAAAACTCTAGGCTAGTTGAGTGAACCTGCACAGCAAAAGCTTTTATCTACCAAGTTTTCAAATTCCTGCATTGAACAATAAAAACTATGGATGTTTTAATGCGCCAACAGCACAGGTGGGATTTCTGTGGATTTCAGTGCTACGGATGGTCAGTCTGACAATTCAATGTGTGCTGTGTGTGAGAGAGAGAGAGAGAGAGAGCGCGAGCAAGAGTTAGAGATTATGGTGGGGCCACCAGAGCTGAGGTAAGAAATGGAAAACAATGCTGTGATGTCATAAAGCAAACACAATAAAGTCAGAAAATGATGTCAGGCATTGTTGAAAAAAAAGCTCCGCCTCTTAAAGGGCTTTAGACACGACCTAAAGCCTACATAAATTGACAAAATAGTTGACGATTAAAGGGTAGGACTGACACAATCGTGATGTCACTATAAAGTGAGAGAATAACATCCTCCACAGCTTATTCAAATGAACCAATCATTCATCATCATATGGTAGAATTGACATCATGATGACGTGATATCTATGACATGGCATTATGTTACAAGAAAATGTATTGTCAGAGTAAACATCCATCATATCTAAATTGTTAATATTAATTTAAGTCTTAAATTTAAATTAATATAATAAATCTGTTTTGAAAAATCATGACGGAAGTCCCATTTTAGGCAAGATACATAACAAAAAGTCGAGAGTGTGTGTGTAGAGTTTGTGTGCACACGTTTGCATATGCAAGAAAAAGATTTCAAAACCCCTTGCTTTTCATGACACACACAACTTTGCAGTTTGTCTTGAGTCATTATCAGTTTGTGACATCATCTAAGAGGGCATTTTGTAAATGATTTCATAGGTAACATTAGAATAACATTAAATGGAAAATTAAAATAATATATATCAAACAGTTATTGGTGAAAGGGTATCTGTTAAAAATCCAGTGGTAGTTCGGCTCTAGTTTAAATGTTATGGGACATCAGAGTTCATGCATTTGAGGGGTCATTTTCCTTTCAAAATGTACAGATGATATCCCACAGTATATCATGACCTGAACCGTAGCTGTACCAGGGGAGCAGTCAATGGAGGGATGCACGATACTTAAGTGGATTATCACGACAACTGCGATCAAAGACATTACATCTAATTTTTCTCAAAAATTCTGGAAATTGGGATAATGATGAATTAAGTGGGAGAGGCTGAGACCTACAGAAACATATTAAGCTCAGAACTACATGTCAACAGCTACATGTTGTTTCTTGCACAAATAATTTGCAGATATATCACCAGATTCTGAACTGGAATAAAAATCACCTCTTAGCAGCAATGTAGATTAAAAATGTCAACTACAGCATTGGACTAAAATGTTGATTGATTTATGCTAACATTTAAAATGGACACACAAAGAACCTTAACTTTAAGCAGCTGATTGTACAGAAAACTGTTGATATCAAAATATCATAGCTTTGGATGCAGAGAATGTCCATTTGGTTTAAAGACTTTAAGGATTAAACAGAATGTTAGAACTACTTGGAAAAGACCAAAACAAAGAGAATAAAATAAATATTAAATGTGGTAAGTCTAGATACACATCAAGAAAATTTGAGTATGACAAAACTGCAAAGAGAAAACAAATTGCTTAAAAGGGGCATTTCGTTCTCATGGCTATTATCATGCAGACACGCTGCAACAAATCTACTTATGATTATCACTGATTATACATCAAATCACAATAAAGACCGGTCCTTTCCAGATGATTCCCAGAAACACAAGACATGCTACTACACATATAAGACTTACAAAGCTGGCCAGTGGGAGTTACTTACACAGGACTAGAATTCAAAGAGCAATGGTCCACCATCATCTCGGGGAGAAAATCCAGCTTAAAAGAAGCCATGATGGTAAAGTCTGTTTGCTTTTCTTTCTTCTTCTTTAACACAATGAAGCTAACTTGACGCAGTAATCAGATGGTGGTGGTAAACTCCAGATCCTACACTTGCCGGTAACTCCCTGGTTACTGGTATTGTAAGGCAGCCAACAGAGCAAAAAAGGCAGAGAGAAACAGTGTGCCGCAACAAACCAATCCACATGGAGAACCTGTCCACCAGCTGAAGAAGCACTTTTGTGTGAGATGAACGAAGAGTATAAATGACAAAACACACACAAAGTGACAGGACTTCAGGTTGGCTTTCCAGGTTCTGCGACTGGGACTAACCACAGCATAGGGATCATGGAGACAGAGCACTGGTGGGATCACTGGGGCCAGAGAGAGTAATGGCCATTTGGGGTCCCACAATCAAAGTGCTGATGATCCATGGCCTTTGTGAACATTTCTCCAAGCCCAGCAGATCTGGCTGCAGCATCAGATAAACAGGGTGTCAGATTGATGGTGATAAGGCCCAGTGGGCAGAGGGAATGAAAGAGGGAGTGAATAGTACTCCCCAGCCAGTAGCTAATCCCCGGACTAGGCACAACAGTGGCTAACAATTAGGTTCCGGCCTGAGGGGGGCTGTGTTTGCCCTGTTGTCCTACAGGCTGCACTGGTTGGTGTGTGATTTGTGTGTGTAAAAACAATGTCAAATGACACTGGCTTTGGTCTTTGTGCACCACACACTGCACACATAAACTAACATGCACATACACACTTATAAAGTGGGATAAACTTCAGGAATGTATGTAATATAACACTGGACTACAGTATCTGCCTACAGTACATGAGGCTGTTGTTTCCTGGACTCAACATAATCTCTACTGCTGTTTACCATTTTTTGGTTTCAATTATTCAGCTGTGTCTGACAAAAATATTAGATTTCATGAATAGTTTTAAAACAGCTTACTATATACTGCGATATACAACTAATGGGTGGACCTTTTGTGTTGACCAAAGCTGTATCATCATGGTAGTGCACATTAAAGCCGTTTTCAGACATGACCTGAGGGTAAAATCCAGAGAATTGGCTACGGAGTTTATCCGCAGTTTGCCTTTCACACAGGCACAACGCAGGTTCTCTGCACAGACGCGTTCACAACAGCAACAAATCCTCTGCGTTACTCAGGCGAAAGGTGGAGCAGCCGGCTGCAGCAGCCAGAGCATATGTGCCGATTCAGATGTCGTCAGTGTCAATCCACGCATCTCTAGTGTTCACACATCGAATCCTCCTGACTTTCTACGGACTTTATACTAGGAGGCCAGGCGGAGAAAGTCTGCAGATAATCCTGAGGCTCTCACTCAAGGTGGTGAGAAAAGTGATGCAAGCTTGTTCTGTGTTTTAGAACATATGGGAGATAAGACTGCAGAATTCAAACCCACTACATGAAGAACACACACATTGTTTTGTTATACTCATTTAAATTTGGCTACTCCCACAATAACTAAATATTTAATCTATGTACTTAAAATATTCAGTTAAAACAAGGCTTATTACACCCTGATGAAGGCATAAGCCAATACGCGTTGGTTTATTTTAAAGCTTCAAGCCCATTGAAATAAAGGCCTTTTACATTTTTTAAACCACTTTGAGTGCCCGGACCTGGTTTCTTCATGCCATTATTTTTAGACAAGTTTTCCTCAATTTTTTGACAGGTATTCCCTTCCATGAGCACCAGTGGTTCGAGGGACACCAGTAGCGCTCCCGCCACCTCTTTCTTGTACTCTAGCTTTGTTTGTATGACCTGACTGTGTGAGAAAGATAGTGTATATGACTGTATGGTGTGGCAGAGGGTTACTGGCAAATGTTCTACATCCCTCTGTTGTCATTGTAGAGCGGACAGAGTCTCCTTACCCCACCAGTGCCACATCGGAGACTTCCAAGGTCGGAAGGGGGAGTGGGGGCTGTCCAGCCTGCTCTGGGGACACATAGAGGGTTTCAGGGTCCAGACTATCCATCCAGGGCCTTGTGCTACTACTTCCAACACACACACACACACACACAAACACAGGACCAGATCACCACAACACACCAGATCCAGATCCACACACACACACACACAAACACAAAACAAATAAATACACAACAAAAATACACACAACAAATAATAAACTGAGTTGACACATTTAACACTGAATACATGAATCAGTAGCCCAAGCTAAAGTGAAACAGACAGGGTGGTTCTTGAAAACCATGTGATGTGTTCTTCAAAAACAGGAACATACAGTGACATCCAACAAGGATAAACAATAACAATGTTGGATGTTCATGATATCAACACCATGCTGACTAGTTTAAACTTAATTTAAGGTATCTCTTGAATTTGGATTATGACTAGTCAGAATTAAATTGTAGAAATCTGAAACTGGAATAATTATCATATGTAAGTTGCAGATGTCTGTAAAAGTATAGAAACAGCATTGTACAAGAAGAATAAGAAGTTGCTTCTAGGATAAACAAAAAAAACTACAACACCAATGGTGTATAGGTAGTTGACAGTGTGAAATCATCACAATAATAATGCATGAATGTAAAACGACACTGCTATCAATCTTGAACCAACATCAATGAGAGAAGATGCTGGACAAATACCCTTAAAACACATCTGTCCAGAGTCAAACAAACATACGTTTGTGACATACATGAACACTAATTGAACAGTTGTACAATTCACGGTGATATAATCACCCAAATCTATAAGCATGCTTTTATGCTAAGGGGGTTTAAAAGGTCCCTTAGCTGTAGTCTCATCATTGTCTAATCTTTATCCCTCAGAGTTTATTGCTTTAATATATCCCAAAAGCATTATTGTTAGCTCAAAGGGATTTACAATCTCTTTAACATTCCTAACCCTAACCCCATCCCTAGTCTTAAGAATGAACAATTGGTAAATGATCTGTGTTTATATCATGCTTTTCTAGTCTTGATGACCACTGAAAGCGTTTAGCCATTCACACACACATTCATACAGTGGATCTATGTGCCGAACTTTCTCTATCACAAATCACACATAAACTGCAATTTAGGGTTAAGTGACTGGCCCAAAGAGACAGCGGCATGCGGAATTAAGGAGCTAGGGATCGAACCACTGACCATCTGGTTAGTGGACGAACCACTGAAACCCTAACCTTAGCCTACCCACAATTCACATATTAAGCCTGGCCAGGTCCTCATTAGGACCAGGCCTTAGTCCAGATGAGGTCTACTGGTCGTGACAAGGTCAGTGTTTATACTGGAAAGGGTCCTAAAGATGTAACAAAAACAAGTGCACACACGCACACAAACCTTTGTAATGCATTCCTTAGCCTAACTTTAACCATCATGATTAGACTTCTTTTTTAATTACATGCTCCATACAGATACCAGTGCCTGGCAAACATCAGATACACAGACCCTTTATAACTACATTTCTCTTTAGACTGTGGCAGTAGGACATAACACCTGCCATGAGTGTTTTGAAAGGTTAGTGAACTGCAGCATTTTAGCACTGTAGTGTAGCAGGGATTGTTCATGTGAGCCCAGATGACAGATCCTGACTGTGGGAGGAGTGACAGCGGAGACTTTCGCGTTAGATGACATCACGGGCAAACCCTCCTCTTTAGGACACACTCATATATGTGTACATATGTTTATTAAGCCCACGTTGTGAGGCAATTACAATCCTGTCCAAGGCTTTGGAGCAAAACCCAGAAGAGGTGATATTACAGGTTAAAAGCACCAGGATCACACATCATAGCTGACTTGTTCAAGCCAGAGCAACTCTGTCATGGCGCATTTAGCACAACGTATTACTGTCATGCTTTCAAACTGACGTTCAGACCATCGGACTGGTGTCTACGTGAAGCCTTGACAAGCGAAATGAGCAACACAACAAGTGCTTACTGAGCTAAAGCGCTGTGGGTCTGTTATGGTGACGTTAGCTTCATGCTAGGATCGCGTTTGACAACTTGGTATGACCAACAACTTACCCGTGGTTATTTCACGCCACTGTTAAATTGGCTGGTGTGGTGAAAACAAGAGGTCGCAGTGGATGCGTGGCCACAGTGTGCCGCTGTCCACGCTGCACGTCTGCTTAAAACAAACGAGTTGACTAGTGTAAAGATGAGTAAGTTGTGTGGTATCACTTTGGACATGTAGCAGCTCCAGTGTAAAATGGCAGTCAGCCTCTCTCCTGCTGGACCGCTACCACTCGACAGCTGCAGGGGGGGTGGGTCGCTCAGAGGCAGCACTGTGTGTGTTGTTTACTCATTGACAGATTTAAACTAGCCGTGTTTGGAATTACATTTTTAAAGGACCAACTTTTATTCAGGAGCGACATTTTGTATTTGCGAACGTTTTGAGACGGCAGTGAAGGTCCACGTGACAGCTCCCTTGTTTGGTGTGTAACATGGAACGGTCCACAGAGAGGAAGCCCAACATGGACAATCATTTCCTAATGTCACAGTGCGCTGCATGTCTTCAAATTCATTCTGCAGTAAACAACAAGTGATGCCCTGACGTACACAGTACAATAAATGAATCTATCATTTGTATTCAATACATTTATGGTTTCATTTTACTCTTATTTGTTCATTATACAACTAATATTACCACGTTTTTTCATCGTATTATGTTCAATATCACGTGGAATATTCCACATTACTTACTCCTATTATCATTACTACTTTCTTAACTTTTTTAATTTTAATTTATATTGTTATTTCTATCAGGCACTGTTTCTGCATCTACTCCTTATGTTCACTAGACTTAATTCTCTCTTTTATTCTACTGTTCTCTATTGTATATTGTGATACTGTAATCTTGGAGGAAGCGGGCACAGGAATATCCTTTAAATAAATAAATAATCTGATTTTATCTTACCTTAAATCAATAAAATCTAAAACAGTCAGTGCAATGTGATGTTTTTGACCAAAATTGCACCAATACAAAATACATGGGGAGGAAAAGTTTGCAGTTGAAATGATAATATTGTCATTCAATCACACTAGCAAACTTTACAGGGAAATAAATAGGAGAATTAATGACCTCACATCTAATGAGGTGGGAGAAGAAAAATTGAAAAAAAAGATTCTTAACTATATGAGCAAATTAAGTACAGACCATATTCACATGGTGGCCATTTTTCTCTGACATCACACTCAGGGTGGAAAGCTCAAATGAGCATGAAGTCAGATGAAAATGACTGCTGTTGAGTCATTTTTTGACCATCCTCACACATAACATCTGTATACCATTAGGAGAATAATGCCTGTCTAATTCCACACATACTCCCTTCTCTGTTCGCAGTACCCAAGGTGAGGTTATAGATAAAGGGCCGACTAGCAGTACATTGTAGTGTCTACGCTCATGGACTTTCATATCTAATTCGGATGCCCCAGACAGAGAGGCACCAAACTCCTATTCTTTTGCGTATTACACCAGTGGCAAGACGCAAGGACACAATGTCATTCAGTAATGCATAATTTAGACTTAACTATCCAATAGGGTGCTAACACCTACATGTAACATAGAGAGTGACAGCAATTGTAGCCATTCATGGATGTGCTGTTGGAATGGGTGACGCAAGTAGAGGAAGATATATGGGGATGCTGTGGGAGACATCTTCAGACTTGGGGGTGACAATTGCTCATGTTACTCTGTTGGCGTTTGTATATTGTTCCACCTTCTGGTCTCCTTGATGCATCAAGTCTACATTAAAACCTTCTGCCTAAGACATCAGCTGCTGCCTGAGTTCTCCTTTCACCAGCTTCCAGAAAACCTCCATAACAACCTCAATGTGAATATGATCTATTGAACCTATCAAAACATACATGCCCACACATAGTATGAAAGGAGAAGAAGAAGACAGACACTATGCAGGAAGAGTAGCATCACTTAGAGGTGGGTGTTTGAGGCAAATCCCAAATACAGCTAAGCCAAGCAAGCTTAAATCAATCCAAGTTATATTAACTTGTGGTTTTGGTGGAGTGAAGGATCCCTAAGCTACTTCAGACAGGGAGCACCAGTAGTGAAATTATCTTTTGGCCTCATTACCTCTGCAAAGAAAGGTTAACCTCTATCTGCTCCCCTTATTTCGAGCACACTAAACTACCTCACATTCAACCATCTGTTGGACAGCAACTCTCTCCAACCCTGGTCTCATCCTACCCTTCATTACACCCAGTCCCACACACACACACACACACACATACGATGTGTGAATGTCAGAGCAGAGGCTGCTGTGGGGAAATTGGAGTCATTTGGAGCATGTTCTGGTAACAGAAAGTTGTTATAAATTAGTTTATCCCTGCAAGTATATGACTCGTGTTGGACAAACAGGGAGTTCTACTGATTCTCCAGGTATGAATAAACACCATATCTCTATTTTGAACCACTGAGGAGTAATGATGCTCTAAACTCAACATATCAGTGGGTGTATACTCTCTCGTGGGTTTCATGGTGTTAAGGTGCTCATAGTTTTGCCATTTACAGGGCTATAAATTTAAATTGGTGGTCTACTAAAATATATATTAATTTACACATATTAATCAAATTATCTCATCAACCTCTGTCTCTCTGAAATGCTAATTTTGAGCACAAATTCAGCATAGTCTCTAAACCTGTTATTTGGGGTATATATTGCATCTATTTTCTGTGCTTTTACATTCACATATTTAATTTTGTAATAATGTTTCCAATAAATTCCCCATGCTGTGGAAATCGAATTGTTTATTTATTTTTTCAAACGTTTCCTGATGTTAGTAATTTTATTGCATTGAGTCCAAATGCTAATTCTAAAATTAGAAACATGCATAAGCCAGGCCTGAACTATGTGGTTCACTCTGCATACTTCCCATGACACTTTTGTTATTTTGAGTGCATGTATGTTAAATATAGCAACATGTAGTGCACTATAGGTGCCGGAATGGTGCACTCAGAATGGTCAACCTGTTTGATTGTTAGAATTGTTCAAAAGGTTTTTATCAAGTTTCTGAAGAGAAGTGAAGAAGACAGAAGATAATTAATGCCAAATTTGGCTCTCCTATGTTTGATAGTTAAGAAATGTGGCTTTTCACTCAGATGTTGCACAGACATAAAATGCTACAAAAAAGACCTTGTTTTTTATCCATAGCCTGGTGTTGACGTCTGTATTGCTCAGGCAGGTGCAGTAAAATATGGAAGCAAACTGTATTTGTTAAAAGAGTGCTAGTAGGTGCCATTCATTTCAAAAGCATAAGAAATATATGCTTTCATTACATCATTCTTTAATTTCAGACCCACTCTCAGATCTCAGCACTAGCTGAAGGTAATTTTAAACTAAATAAAGTTTTCCTCATTTACCTATACCTACCCCATATGGCATTCATATGAATATGGTGAATGCAGTTTGACCACTATGACAAAATCGCCCTTTCCCCGGGGCTTGGTCACCGTGGTAACATGCTCACAATGAAAATCTTAACAAGCCGATGTTAAGTACGTATCAAATTAAGTACAATTTAATTTGTCCTCTTAGAAGCAGCATATTATGCAGCAGAAGAATACAACAGCCATTTTCAGACATAAACTCTGGTGAATGTCCACAAAATGGGATCTGGAGTTGTGGACATACAGTTGGACATAAACTCAAAAACAAACCCTCCTGTTTCCCTACATCATCATGAAATCAACCTCTACAACACTGAACATAAAGGCAGTAGTTGTTGAGTGATTTGAATCTGGAGCCACACTGTTACTGTGGCTAAAATATCAATGTTTCATGTGTACATCTTTATATAGAAAGAAGGAATTTTGCCCTTGTTGACACTTTTTGACCAGACTAGAATATTAAAAAATCCACATGTGCCGTTACCCCCACACTACAGGAGGATTTCGTGTTTTCCAGGGGTTTGTGATATGGTATGAGACCAAACTCCTGCAAACCAACTCCACTAACTCTCTGCTGCACCACCAAGGACAGCTGACAAAGATCCAGCCACCATCAGAACAGTGTCAGTGAATCAACTGTGAGCAGTAGTTTGTGTGGAGCCTTGCAGAGTCATGTGTATAGCAGTGCTCCTTTGTCACTGGTACGGGAACCATGTCATTGTAAATACAGTATGTTACCTGTGTAACTCTTACTAACATTGCTTACATTAACATTACAGTCAAGACTAGTGAATCAAAAGTCACTCAGTAATCAGAACCTGCAACCTATACAAAAAGTTTACTTCAATTAATGGAGAAATAAAAACAAATTAAGTTTTCATGATTGTTCCTTGCATCTGTCAGTCAACAGCATATTCATTTATTGCAAGTATAGAGTTCATTAATACAGTAAACGTACTGTAGATGCAGATGTCTTAAAACAGACAAGAGTAACAACTTCACGACAGTAGTTCCATTAGGTGATGTCTTGTCTGCAGTGTTCACGTCGCAGAATTAATTAGGGTTGTAACATCACAACACTGAGTTTTCTCTAATCGGCTGTGCTGCAGTTCCACCTTTTCTACTAAGAAACAGTCCTTGAGCTGTCGGACACAGTGTCTTCTGCTGCACAGTCTGCTGCACAGTCTGATGCAGATAGCCATTGTTGAAGTCAGCTGCTGTCAGTCTTTTTTTCAGGAGCACTGCCTTGAAACCCACCCAGCCGTCCTGGAACAGGGAACACATGTCAACACCAATGACTAATATCAGGATGACATACAGTAAAACTGTCTGTGCTAGTGGAGTAGAGAGGGACAGGTTTGTGTCATTATGAGTACTGAGGAATTTGGACAGAGCTGGACAGAGTTGAACAGACCTTACAGCAGACAGCTAAAGTATTGGACTCCCTCTGATATGTCACTGAGCCGGGAACTGGTTTCCTCTTTTGATCTGCAGACAACATGGGAGTGATATATGCTCAGGGTCACATGTTAATGTCATGGCACAGGCCAACAGCAAATACACACACTTGCATGTGAATGTCAATGCCACCCGGCCTTGCACCGTCCGTGTTCCACATCACACACACAGCATTCTTCTAGTGCACTTCAATGACCTCATGGTTTGTTGTGTCAGGAATGTTTGAAACACTTTCTGAGGAATTGTTTTATTTTCCCCCCACAGGCTGGGGAATCAAATTGAACTACATTCAAAATTTCAAGCTTCTTGACTGCAGTGTACTGGATTCCAGTTGATTGCTGTCCTAAAGATTTTTGAAATTTTATTGTTATTATTAGCTCAACAAAGTTGCTTCTTCTTTGTACTGGAGATATGTGTTTGAAATGTTTCACCATTCAGTAACCTGATACAGCACACAGGAAGAAAAATATATCCACTACTTAAAGAACCCCCACCTCTACAAACTGTGCTACTCAATTCTATTGTGGGAACATCCTCTAATGCACCTACAGTACAGTGCTGATTTCACTGACGCAGACACTTGTGTTCCACAACACACAATAGTTAACTGGTTTTAAGTCTCTAACGGGTTTTGATCATTTTCAGGTTCTATGTAGGGAACAGAAGGTAAATATGAAAAAATATGGGAGCGAAAATGTCTCTCTCTGATAAGAGAGTCTTATGAAGCAATTAAAGTCCCTTGCCGCACAAGTTGCATTAGCCAACTCACACACATTCATACATAAAGCGTATACATAATGTTATCCTGTTCTTATCCTTCCTTTTAATGTAATGCTTTTGAAAATAAAGAATAAAAAAAATGAATAAAACTGGTTTTATCAAACCTACCTGATAATGAAATGTGACATTTTCCTACAAATTCAAGAAGTTTTATTGTCCTGCCCATCCACATGGTCCTCAATGGAATCTGATGGCAGAGAGGAGAGAATTGTTACAGTGACACAGTCACAAATGAACTCATCGCTCTATATTACCACCAGGAGTAAGAGTGATACATTAGAGCTCTTCACAGAGCTGCTGAATCATTTACTAAGGAACTGAGAAAACATAAAATGGATGGATGGTCCTAATTATTTGTCTTTAGCCTTAGGTTGTTTAGTGAATACAGTCCCATATAAGTTCTCCTTACTCGTGATCCGATTGCACGATACAGGCGGTCGATTTGGTCACACGTCTGTTCCTCCCACACCATCCAGCTCATAGAGCCACTGATTTTTGGGGCTGTTGGAGGAAATAAAGTTGGAATTGGGATCATTTCTCTTGAAAGATGTTTGGTAAAACTGTATCTATGTAGTTCAGGTCTACATACCAAAAGTTGCACCTGTCTTGCTTTGCTCCGTTTTATGTGCCATTCTCTCAGAGAGTGTCATCAAAGTATCAATGAGCTGCAATTAAAAATACAAATACAGCAACTCTGTAACCATCCTGTTAGTAAGAGGAAAAAGTCCTGTTCGACTTCTGTTCCAACTACTCACCAGATGTGCTCCCTTTTCAGCTAGGGCAGCTCCAAGCTCCTCAGCAGTGCAGTTTTCAGGGACCTGATGGAGCTCCTGGTTGAGAATGGGTCCCACATCAAACCTGGGATGTGAAGATGTTTAATGCCATTTAATGGGAAAAAAGTATCAGGAGGTAAGGCTGAGAACTTTTCCCTCTTGTTTACCTGTGAGGGCGGATCTGCATGACGGTGACTCCAGTCACAGTGTCGCCATGTAAAATGGTGTGGAAGACGGGTGCTGGACCTCGCCACCTCGGCAGTAGGCTGGGGTGAACGTTCAGAATCCCACTGCAAAGAAAAATCATGTTCACAGTGAGAACAAATTCAAACATATCCCTGATTAAAGTTAGAATATGTACTAAACCTCACATTATAAAATAAGGATTTTCTACCCATAGAGTCAAATATTCAGAATGACAGCTGGTTTATATGTAATCATTATTGTCTTGGATTAAATTACTACTCAATGCTCATTTAGATGGTTGATATCATAAATATTAGATCCTATAAACACAGTATAAGTAACAACAGAGAGCAGGAGGACACTGAGTTGTGGTGTAACAGGCTGCTAGCAATGTGTGTGTGTGTGTGTGTGTGTGTGTGTGTGTGTGTGTGTGTGTGTGTGTGTGGACTAGTTAGGGACGTCAGAATTGGGAAAACAACTTTCTCTCATCTGTAACTTTTAGTGTAATCAATACATACATAATATAGCAATATATAACCGATATAACTGATGATACAGCAGAGCTGTTTTCCTTAACATATTTACTCAATTTCATGTTGTTGTTATGTTTTACTGTGCAGAGAAGTCTGTACAAAAAACAACCTGGAAATGCTAATGTGAATGCAGATCTAGATGGCTCAGTGTGGACATGTAGTTTGAGATCTATGTCATTATTGAGTAGTGTTGTGATAATTACATCAATGGTCAGAAATACAATAAATTTCTTTAAAGCTTGAATATGTGACCTCCACAGCACAGCAACAGTCCAAACAAACCACTGAGAGATAAAAAATAAAAAAAAGTACTCACTGTGGAAACTTGTTGATGAGCTTCTCGTGGAGTAAACAGCCGAAAGACACCACCACGCCAACATCAAACCGTCCGTCCACATTCTCCGGGGGCCACCTGTGGACCTGGAGGTGGTTCTGTTGAGCAAACCTTGTCACTGGGACATCAGCAGACAGAGTGACAACCTCAAGGGACTCCACTATATTTGCACTGGAGCTCCTACAAACAGAACATGGAGGTTAATTATTATAAATTCACTTCCCTTAGTTCAACATGATGAATAAGGAGTCCCTCACTCCTCCTGGACTTTTTAAAGCTCCTTTATCTGATATCGTCAAAGATTGATTTAATTGTTTCTATTAATTCATTCATTCGTTTGTAGTGCTGTTTCGATTATTCTTTGTTTGTAGTGCTGTTTTGTTGTTGTGAATATTTCTTTGTGTTCAGATCTCTCTTGAAAAAGAGATCTTAATCTCAACAACACTGACTGATGAAATTAACATTAAATAACATTAAAAATCTATTGTCACCTTTTACCAAAACTTTGGCGAGATTGGGAGAAAGATTAGAACATAATTCCAACTATTTGGACAATACAAATGAAAATGGGCTTTCAGGATTACTCAAATAACCAAACTTTAAAAGATAAATATTGTCTGAACACAAGCAAGAGTACAATAGTTGTATCTAACAGTATCAGCCTAAAATCCTTCATCCAACAGCTAATTACACAATCAACATAACTGTATAATAATAAGTCTTCTGAAGTTTTAATCAGAAAGGCAATAAAGCTACTCTAAATAATGAATATATATAATTCCAGTGTTCTTTTTTACCCTTGTTTAAACAGACATGTTAAACAGAAAAGCCTAATGCACTGTTACTTCGTCTGTCGGATCTGACACCGCAGGTTGTGTTGATGAACTCCTGTGTGAGATGTGATTCTCACCTGCTGGCTGTGAGGAGTTTCAGAGACTCCAAAGCAAAGTGATCAGAACCAAAGAACAGGAGTTTCCACGGAGGTCCTGATGTTGACATACATCTGTAGACCCTCCGCTGCCTCCCCTCAACTCCTCCTCTCAACCCGGTGGGAGCACAGCAGAGATGGAGGATCTTCAGGGCCGCTCCTGTTCTTCTGCTGTTCGGCCACATGCTCACACCAGCTGCTGCTTCCGTTCATAAAACACCATGAGTCCAAATAGTCATTGATGACACCGAGGAAGTTTCTGTAGCAGAAATGGATTTGCCCTAAGTGTGTCCACATCGGGCGCTGCCATGTTTTCCACTAATGCTTCCGCCTCCGTCTTCTTCGTGAGCGATACCTGGTGGTAGGCAAACAATATTACTGCCACCATCTGGATAAACTGAACACTGAACTGGTATTCATGAATTAGTCTTATTTTAGGTAATAAAATAAAATGATATAAAATAATACTTTCTCTCTGGTTAAAGATCGGGGGAGATGATAGAAATTCCACCATAAACATTTTACATCACAGTTTAATTGATAATTTGTGACAATATTTTCTTTTCTTAGTTCAATTTAGACACAGTTTGGGGTAAACCTACTTTCTTTGTGTATTTTGAATGTTAACTCATGGTTATATCTCTAAATCTGCAGGTTTAACCTATTTAACCTCTTACGTTTATGTAAGCTACTGAAAACAACAACAACAATGTAGTCATCATCATCCTCATTAGAATTATTATAACAATGGTAATTGGAGTAGAAGAATATAGTTTAGAAAACAAGCCCTAGTCCTTTTAATTTTAACTTATTTTATGATTCATTTCTTTCTTTCTTGCCTTACAGTATTTTGGCTTCATGTTTGTCTCCTGCTTACCATGTTTCTTGTTTTTTATTTGTCACCGTTACAACGAAAAGTGTTGGACGAGACAGACAGGTCAGCTCAACAGCACAATAAGATGCAAACGAGAGAAGAAAACTGAAATCACGTCAGTTTACATAAAGTAAAAGAGGTCAATGTTAAAAAACAAAAACAAATGCAATCCTATAAATATTAGAGGACGGGAGTGTAAAACCCAAGTGACAAGTGTATACTGTATAAAGATATGTGTATATGGTTATTGCAGATTTTCCAGAGGCGAGTAAACAAACAATGCTAACAGGCAGGTATATGCAGAGGATGTATCTATTTACAGAGCTGCACCTGTTCCTCTTTTCATATGCAGTATCTTGATCTAAGTGCCATATTGTTTGGACATTTGACAATGGTTCAATAATAAAAAAGGGTGAAGTTCCTGACTTATAAGGATGGCGTGCTGACGTCAGGTTCCTTGTAAGGAAATCCAAAATATATGTGTCTATGTTACATAACTTTTTACATTAACTGTGACCACCTGGGGTTTTGTGTCGTTGGGTCTTGAACAGTCAACATGTGTACAGATGTTCAGCTCACTTCATGCATATACATCCTGGCCACAGTGGAGCTGAGGCCACGCCCGGTCTGTGATGTGCTGCTCGCTGAGAGCGGACCGTGAAGGCACCGTGAATGTGGGTCACATGACAGGCCAGCCTCTCCGACTGATCTGATACACAGCTAATAATCATGGTGAGCACCTTCCTAACACTGTTTCGTTCTGTTCTCATGTTTGCTCCTGGGTCAGGTCCGTGTTCAGTGTGGGTCAGTGTGAACAAGCACACTCCGCTGTGTGAGGCGGAACTAAAATTGGACTAGAAAGTGAGCGCTGCTGTGGCCTAACGTCAGACAGCGGCTAGCGAGGCTAGCAAGCTACCAACTGACTGCAGCTAGCCGTCTCTCGCTAATGTTCATTTAATCCACGTTATATATACGAAAAATGCCATCGTGTCAGCTCCATATAATGTGTCGGGTCAGACGAGCCTCTATTTCCAGCGTCGGAGATTTCCCGGACGGAGCAGGTGACAGCTAGCTGTTGTTTAGCATGTTCTTCCGCTTTGCTGTGTCATATGTTACAGTCGCTATATGTTGTGGCCTGAACTCAACAAAAACAAAGTGGAAACGGTGTCTGTTGGTTAACAGCGGCGCCATGTCCGCCACCCTGCGAGAGCACAACACCTTTACATTTCAGACATGTTTACGTACCGACACATGCACGACTGTATTTAGCGCAGACTCGCCCGAGTTACACTCAAACACAGTAGTTCGTTTTTAATTGTGTCACGTTGTCATGTGGAAGATAATGGACAAGCTGAGCTCGGGGTTAGTTTTGTGCAGTCTGGGTTTTATTCATGTTGGAACACAGAACATGTTCACTTACACTTAACACTGGTAGTAGGCTACACTAAATAAAGCCTCAGTAAACTCTTGTATGTCTTGTCATCAGTTTTAAAGTCATTAAAGAGATACTGCACTTGAATGTGCTTTTTGAGCTGTAGCTAATTTTGATGACGATGAAACACATAAATGCCTATTTTAATATCACATTAAAGGGATAGTTAACTTAAAAAATTGAATTCACTCATTATCTACTCACCACGATGTAGGGTTGGGTGGAGTGTTTGAGTCCACAGAACACTTTTGGAGGGGTAAACAGTGTTGCTGCCAAATCCAATACAATTGAAGTAAATGGTGACCACTTCTTCAAACGTAAAAAACAACAGAAAACAACATAAAAGGCCTCCATACTGCTCCTGTGATGTCATCCAAGTGTGTCCGTAAGCCCCGACATTCATATTCATCTCGAAAGGACGTCATTTACACCTTGTTTTTAGCCTGAATATCTGCTGTGATCCACGCACGAACGCAGATCCAGAGGAGGATAACAGCGGACTATGAATGCTCGGCCCCGTGCGTAGGCTACGTGGCGTAGCTTTGACACAGAAGCAATAATTGGACTTTATGTAGATTCAACCATTTGGGACGTCTCTAATTCATGATATTTACTTATCTATATTTAAAAAATTTGACACCTGGGTGGGTGGCCCCCTGCCGCCAGAGACTGTTCGTGAGTGGGAATATGGAGAGCTGCACTAAATTTCACATCTATGTTGACATTAAACCTTTTAAACCACCACATCGTCTACCATTTAAAGACTTCCCCATCCTCTCCTGCCCCTTGACTGTCTCTCTCACACACACCGTTTGAACCGCTGCCTCAGGACCACCACGCCCCTCAGACATGGTTTAGCCCCGGCTGTTTCATAACGACTGTGATCTTGGCCATCAGGAAATTCTGGAGGCGAAAAGCCTTTACCTCATACCCCTTCTGTCACAAAAGTGTGTGTGCTGCTACTGGAGTCTTAGACAACCTAGATAACTTAGCTTTAGCAAGCTATGGTATCTATGTCAGTGTGTGGGTGAGCAAGAGATGAGGATATATGGGCGTGTCTTAGCAGTGTCTTAGCCCCGCCTCCCTGCAGTGCATTATTAAGGCTTTTATTTAAATTTCCAGGGAGAAACACTTCAGCCAAAATGTAAGGGTGAAGTTACACTTTAAGTTTGTGTGGATCTTATTATAATGTCTCCAGAATAATAACCAGATAATGTGATATCGATCAAGTCCTCTCACTTTTTTGTTAATATTTTTCTTTTCCAGTTATTATGCTTATGAAGAAATAAAATTATGATGAAGTGCTGTTTTCCTGATTAATGCTGCAGAACAAAATATCTTTTAATATGTAAAACATCCAACATTTAAAGAAGTTGTGTTTCTCTCTTCCAGCCGACCACGCAGCAGTCTCCCCAGGATGAGCAGGAGAAGCTTCTGGATGAAGCTGTGCAGGCTGTCAAGGTCCAGTCTTTCCAGATGAAGCGATGTCTGGTAGGGGCGACTTCAGTCTGTGACAATCATTGTCATGGTGGTGATAATTTGTGATGAGCTGAGGGGAAACCACTGACATTTTCCATTTCATGTATTAGATGTCTTCAGGAGAATTGATTTCCTCGTCATATGTGAAAGAGGACTTATTGTCTTCACCCTGCAAGTCTATATTTGAGTCATTCAGTCTGCTGAAGAGTTAGGTTAAGGATGGGGTTAGGCTTCTGTCCATTTTTGTGAGCCGGGTTCAGATCAATTAATCACTGCCCAGCTCTGATTATTGATCAAATAGCAATTTCCAATTCCTCAATTTAAACAAAAGTAATATTGTCTGATCACCAAGATACATTTTAGAGATGACATTTGTTCATACTGTTGGATATCTATGTCAAAGCGTATTGAAACTACTGTGGATGACCTTACTAAGATATTCCTGGGTGGGTAGCTAAAATAAGATTCACATGGTAAATGGACACTGTCCACAATTTCTAATGACATTCATACCAAGGGAGTTAAGAGAGGTTACAGTTAATACTTGTCATACATGTGATATTATGCTACATATCTATTTGTTCATAGCTTGACTCTTGGTTTGCAGGACAAGAACAAGCTGATGGATGCTCTGAAGCATGCCTCTAACATGCTGGGTGAGCTGAGGACCTCCATGCTCTCTCCAAAGAGCTACTATGAGCTCTGTATCCTTTGCAGTTGTGGATGAAGACCGATACTACACTTTGTAATGGTGTTTTTTTTGTTCACTTTATACTTTGACAGCATAATTAATGTTAAATCTTCTCTAAACATGTTTGACTGTCTTGATAGTGCAGACCTTTCTCTCGACAACCAAGATTGTATTACCGTAACACCAGGAAAACAATTAGCTTCAATCATTCAATTATCTTGATTGTTATATTCTTTCTGAAAAATATAAACTCTAGGTGAAAATTCAAATAATATAAGTAACTCCATCAGGATCTTCAGCACACATGGTGATTGACAGCTCCTCTTTTGACTACACCTGATATGATGGACATTCTTGCCCAACTTTTCAGAAAATGTCACTTATGTCACCCATGTAAAAAAATAATTCCTTAGAGATGGCATGAGAGGCAGAACAACTTGGCTGGAAAGCAATATTGCACCCAGTGGATGTTGGCTGCAGGGGTATTATTGCAAAATCCAACATCAGGACAAGCCCTGTGCCACAACATAAAAGAAACATCACACACTGCAGAACACTGCAGCCAGTGGCTCTGGATCAGGAGGAATGACCCCATCTGGGCCCCAAGATATGAGGGACATACACCCAGGTCTGATCAGCCTCTGGTGGGCCTGCCTTAGAGGAGGGTATCTTGTGATTAAAAGGCAGAAACAGCTGATGACGCCAAGGTACACAACTGAAGATATGTCCCTAACATCTGTTGGTATCTTTCAGACTGAGCCCTGCAGGCACAACCACTAGATTCTCAATTGTGAGAAATGGGACTTTACAATTAGAAATGAACAACTTTCTCATGTTTCTGACCATATTGACGTCAGAACGTCCGTAAATTATGTCCGTATGTAAATTACGTGCTCAGTACAACACTCACACACCCAGAGCAGCCAAAGACGCCCAGATACCTTTTAGGTTTATTAGTGAACGCAACATACAGGGAATCACTCTTGCACTGTGTCCATGCAATAAGAGTAGTGTGAGCAGCATATTAGTGCAGTAATGCCTGTTAAAACGTATTGTTACTGGTCCTTAACAGTCTTTTCAGATATGGCCATCTCTGACGAACTCCACTACCTGGAGGTTTATTTGACTGATGAGTTTGCGAAGGGACGCAAGGTAGCCGATCTGTATGAGCTGGTCCAGTATGCAGGGAACATCATCCCCAGACTGTGAGTATCACCTGAACTGAACTACCATCAATCAGGAAGTAGCTTCAGATATTTAAATATAGACAGGCCTTGCAGTCTGTGTTCTGACTGTGAATCTCTGAGCCTCTACTCAGACACTGATGTGAAACAATGATTATCAGGGTTTAGCATTGAGTTTGTATTTTTATTTACTTTGGTGACCTGTGATTATTTACCTGGATGGGGCTACTGTCACTATCAGCCTCTATTGACACACTAGCAATGTTCGCATCAAGCTTGCCCTACTCTTTGACTATTGAAGGCCATTACATGAAGAACAAATTATAGTCAGACAAATTGAAATTAAAATATTTAACACAGAAAAGTAAACACAGAGTTAACCGTTAACAGTTCAAATGATTTATTTAATCTGTCTCTTTTGTCACCAAGCAAAAATGATCTACTAGTCAGCAAAGGAAACCTTGGATTATCGTAAATAATTAACATTTAACGGTTGTGGGGAGGGATGATTTCATATTGGTCAATGAATATGCTAATCAAATTGTTATTGACCACACTACCTCTGTTCATTTTGATTTGTATGTATTTATTTTTAATGAAATTTTATATATTTGAAGTAGTAATGTAATAAATATTAATAATATAGTAAAACATGTAATTGTTATGTATTTAGCTCAGCCAGTAGTAAATTGCATGAAGCTCTTGCTGTGATAATATAGTTTTCCCCTGGATAATGTTTCAAATCGACTAGCCGGCCATCTGAGGAGTTGGATTGCAAACTGCTGGTCAAACTCCAGGTTGAGCCTACGTCACTACCTGTAGCTTCCTAAAAAATCTAGTCTAAATAAAGTAAATATCATTTGAATGTCATTATAAATAAGTTATCCACATTCAGATAATTAATGAATATTAGTAAAACTAACAAACAAATTAACAAATAGCTTTTACACCTTTTAAACTCAAAGTTGTCCCAGCAACTTCTGTTATATTACTTCAAACTTTACTCAAGTGTGGTTCTGTACAAGTCTGGTTCTGTATAAGTTCCCTCTGGTTTTGG
Source organism: Hippoglossus stenolepis (assembly GCF_022539355.2). Lineage (NCBI taxonomy): Eukaryota > Metazoa > Chordata > Actinopteri > Pleuronectiformes > Pleuronectidae > Hippoglossus > Hippoglossus stenolepis. The sequence goes on along the minus strand of NC_061483.1, from coordinate 29,326,206 downwards.
TAGTGTGGAAATGAAAAAAGGTTAACTGGAACTGTTCAATACATGTGGATTATATGGAGTTTTCTGATTCTGCTATGTCCCTATATCAGAATATACAACTATAAAACTAGTAAAAACACATCCTTCACGGAACATGGTGTGTATGAAATGAAAAAGCAGTGCACTGTCTATACCTCTATGTCTTCACATGCTTCATACTGGTGTTTGATCCGGGTTCATACTTAAAGTGTTGGCAAAAATGAACATTTTATCAGATCAAGACTCTTTGCTTTGCCCTTCTCTCCCCAGGTATCTGTTAATCACAGTGGGTGTGGTGTACGTTCGCTCCTTCCCCCAGTCTCGTAAGGACATCTTGAAGGACCTGGTTGAGATGTGTCGTGGTGTCCAGCACCCACTCAGAGGTCTCTTCCTCAGAAACTACCTGTTGCAGTGCACCCGCAATATCTTGCCGGATGATGGAGAGCAGCCAGAGTAAGTCAGTCAAGCCTTTTCTCTTTGTATCTCCAATCACTTCTCAGAGCATGTTGTCCTGGCCTGACCACCCCTTTGGTCACTTTTAGTTTGCATTTAAGTTAAGGTTGTTTCAATCAGGATTTTGGGGGCCAATCGCCAATCAGTGATCCTTTTGGAGTAGTATCGGCCGATACAATCACAGGGTCTATGGACCTGTTTACTCCTGATTAACATGCGTCTTGGGTGATCCAATTGACCACATACAATAGATCTTGCTCACTCTATATGCAAATAAACACTACAGAGCTGAATCCTACTCACAATTTTGTTAGTAAATGTCCATTATTACTGTCAAGTTGTTCCTTTTTGTTTTTTCAATTCAGCACCACATTAAACTCCTGTATCAGCCTGTGTCTTTGACACATGCTTCACCTGCGCTATCAGCAGCGGCATGAGTGACGCTGTGCAGGATTTTATAACTGAACTATATGACCAGGACACACACTTGAACTTCCTCTGACTGTGATGAAATCTGATGTTTTCAATTCACAGATAGATGATGAAGAAAGGCATTAACACCAGAGATGAGAGGAGATGCAAGATGCTTCACTCGTTAGCTATTTCCACCATCTGCTCTGAGATCTCTATAAATGCTTATCAAACTAATTAGAGTGACCGATCAATCGGATCACCCTTCATTTAAATTAGTTCTATAAACTATTAACTCAATGACACTGAAATGCATCTCTTTTCTAACACCCTGAATGCAGCACATGTTGGGAGAGCTGTTGGTGGTGTAAGAGTGGTCAGGACTTTTTTCTCACAGCAAGAATGTCCTGTATGTTGGAAACTCCCCCCACTAACTCCCCCTTAAATCAAGCTCAGTTTAAACAAATCCATCATGTTAATTAAAGCTGTAGATAATTACGGGTTCGAAGCTCATTGCTTGACATTCATGCATTATAGAAAAATAGAATAATGAAGAATAACTTACTAACAGGAAGATAACACTCAACAAAACAAAGGTCTCAAACCAGGAGCTTTATCTTTGAGCCACCAGGACACCTCCTGAACTCTGTGTCTCCTGTTTTCACAGTCTGAATTACACATATAACAAAAACTCTCTTATGATTCTAATAAACGTAGAAAAGGTGTCATTAGATTTGAGAACAAACAATCCTAAAGAATGGTGAATATGGGGAATGTTTCATTTTGTCCAGTTTATACATGGAAACTGTGCTCCCCTCGTAATGTCAGACCTGCGAGGGGAATTCACTGCCAAGTGTCTGGTAGACAGGTCCAGTCAGGCACAGCTCAACTTACACAGGGTCACCACCCTGTGGGCCCTCCACCTGCAGGGATAAGAATTGGGTAGCAGGGACCTGGTTGTACCGATCCCTGGCATGGGAGACTGGTCCGTGTGATGTGAAATAACACCTCTCTGTAGGGGAGAGTAGGTGTCGGAGATGGAGCAGTACCAAGTAGATATAGTTGGACTGGGTTCCACGCACAGTACTGGCTGTGAAACCAAACTCCTGGAGAGGGGCTGTACTCTCTCTAGGCTGGGATGTGCTGGCTAGATATTGACGAGTATTCAGAGTTGTCATCCTAAACTTCACCCCAATGAATGCAAGGGTTTTCTCCTTGTGACTGCAAGTTTCTGAGGCTCTGACTGTTATTTGTGCTTATGCACCTTACAGGAGATTAGGGTATCTGCCTCTTACAGAACTGGTTTGCTGTTAAGCTGAGGTCTGCCTGCTTAGAAATGTATGCTTGTTACATGAACGTGCACACTGACAATGGTATCTATAGAGTTTGTGCTGAATCTGCTTTGTGTGTGTGTGTGTGAGTGAGTGAGAGAGAGAGAGACCTGCACACAGGTCTACGGTGAAGCATCAGAGTAAAAAACACTACATTAGAGATCTGTTATGTGGTTAAAAAATAATATATATATCATTATGAAACTGTTGTGAGACAAATATAGTGTACATACACACAATAGTTAAGCACTCAAATGATGCTTTTAATTTTACAAGCTTCCTTGTAATAAAATGTCTTTACTCCACAGGGGATCAGAGGAGATGACCGGTGATATCAATGACTCCATTGACTTTGTCCTGCTGAACTTTGCGGAAATGAACAAGTTGTGGGTCCGAATGCAGCATCAGGGTCACAGCCGAGACAGAGAAAAGAGAGAAAAGGAACGACAAGAACTTAGGATTCTGGTTGGCACCAACCTAGTTCGCCTTAGCCAGCTGGAGGGTGTCAATGTGGACAAGTACAAACAGGTATGTGTTTGGCTGTAACACTTAACTAAACAGGAGCTTTCAGTTTGAATGTGGATGGTGAAAATGACTAAAATGTGAACTGCTGAACAGGGGATCCAAATCAAATTGTGGAAGTCCCAGCTCTGCGGCGAGCTCTGCATCAACAGCAGCCTAAGTTAGTGTTAAGTTTGTAGACTGACACAAGAAGCTGGTTCACAGCTGTGCATTGCATAGATCCTGCTTCAGAATTACTACATTGGTAGGTTAAATAGGTTCCTTTTGTGTTCCTAGATGAGTTCTTCATCAGTTTACCAAAACACGTTGACAGTTTTTTCTACAACCACTCCACTCTGAAATATTGTTTTTGTGACTGAAAGGGAAAATCTACTGCACATATATATATGTGATTGGATAGGGAAGTTATGTGTGAATTGTATATTAGCACTTAAGTGTAATGACAGTATGCATCAGCTGAATGCATTTAAAACTGTAACCAGTTTCTATTCTATTACTGTAGACAGAATAAGCCCTTTTTTGTTACATTAAATAAAAATACTATATCGTGTAACTGTTTGTTTTATCAAACAAACATATATTGTGTTAATTATATATTAAATTTGTTTACAAATGCTGTAAACGGTAATTTACATAAGTATATAACTTTTTAGGTTAACGCACTGTTACTTTTTGGACAGCCACAGCCAGAGGCATTTTGTTTGCAGGTTGTTCGTCCCTCTCACGCTTTTGAACTTGATCTTAAAATTTGGCACAAACGTTCACTTGGACTCAAAGATGAACTGATTACATTTTGGTTTTGAAAATAATTTTAGATTTTTGCCAGTGAAAAATCTGCCCTCATATATACTCATAGAGCACTTAATTGATAAGACCACACTAATACCGGGGTAGGGCCTCTGTCTGCTCTCATAACAGCATCAGTTCCGTTAACTGATTTAATAATTGCATGAATAAGCCAGTGTTATTTATTTTTACTTGTATCTTGTTACGTAATGTACAATTACAAAACTATGTGGGTAAATTGATATCTCTCTGTTTTCCCTCTGCACAGATTGTTCTTGCTGGAGTGCTGGAGCAGGTTGTGAACTGCAGAGACCCGTTGGCTCAGGAGTATCTAATGGAGTGCATCATTCAGGTATTAACCCTCTGTGTTGATGCCACCATTGACCTTATTGAACTGATCTGTTTCTGGCCATGATGTGGACTTGACCAATCCACATTCAATACAGTTTCTTTGTTACACTCACTATCACATGAACGCGAGTGATCCCAGCAGCCTGCTGACTTCTTCAAACACTGGCCTCATGTTACTTTACGTAGAAATTATCCCAGTGGATACAACACATTTTGATAGGCAGGCTTGAAGTTGACTGGTTTGACACAAGCTCTGGGCTGACTGGCTTCAGTGAACCTTTTTTCTATTAGTTATGGAAATGTATTGATTAACATGTTATTTTATAAGTCCCTATATAAGGAGAGGAAACGACAAAACAAAATGGAGAGAAATAGAAAGAGTGCACATATTGGTGAGCAGAAGGTGGAGGGGAAATCAGAATTTTATTTGGTAGTTATTGGATCTGGTTTGGACTCGATACAACCACAGGGACAGATGGATACATTTTTTTCATCCTGTCTGAACCCCAGCCCCTGTAGTTGGAAAGTTTATGTGAGTGTTTAATTATATGGTCTGATCAGGGTCTGTGTCTGTAGGTTAGAGGTTCCAAAATGGAAAGACACTGCAGATATACCCCTCCCTGATGGTGTTTCATGATAAATAAGAATCTTAACATCTAAATTTGTTTCCAAATCATATATGAAAGGTCTATTTTGATTTTATGTCAGTGAAAATGTTATGTTAATTTAAAGACAAATTACCGATGGCTATAAAATGATATTCAACCAGCCCTTGAATCCTAAATACAACTAGAATTATAACATTGTCAGTTTCTTGTTTGAAACTCCAACCTTCATTTTAGTTTCATAGATAAATAGATAATATAAAAGCCCAGCTCCAAAGTTCGGGTCTAAAAAACTCTTGTCTTGTCAGGTTTTTCCCGATGAGTTCCACCTTCAGACCCTGAACCCTTTCCTGCGCTCCTGTGCTGAGCTTCATCAACACGTCAATGTCAAGAACATCATCATCGCCCTCATTGACAGGTACAGTCGGATTCAGTGTAAACCAACTAAGTCAAAAAAATAGAAACTCTCTAAATACCTTTTTGTTGTCAATATTTGCATTTGCAGCTTTTGTTAAAGCAAAATGAACTAATTTTACATTAACTGATATGGATTGTTTGTGTCCCTGTAGTGACTGAAAAATACATTCAATATAATATCCAATATAATAGATGAGCAAAAGACACTAATGAAGAGAAACACAGTGTAAAATATTGTATAATATTTCAGTATAATCTAACTACAGACCCTCACCATTATGTCTCAAACATTATATGTATATAAAAGTTTTAATGTATTTTTCTGTAAAAGAGAAATAACCTCTTCCGTGGTTAATGTTATATAATAGTGTCCTGGATCACCAGATGGTAAAATAAAGTGACTGTACATGTTGTTTTACTAAAGAAAAAAGTGGATTTATTATTAAACTATAACGAAGAATAAACAAGACGACCTATTTGCTCCCTGTTTGTGACCTTAACAGCAGAAATCTACTCAGCTCTAATCTTTTTTTCATTTTTTTTTTCAGACTCGCTCTGTTTGCTCATCGAGAAGACGGCCCCGGCATTCCAGCTGAGATCAAACTGTTTGACATCTTCTCTCAACAAGTGGCCACTGTCATTCAGGTAGGTTATATTAGTTTAACCTGCTGTGTAAGACAATTTAATTAGTATGTAAGAATATAAAAATGCTGGTTTAAGTCGCATTCAGGCAGGATTTATTTCAGAAAAGGTGATTTTTATTTAACATGATCAATAGCCACATGTGTTTTTTCTCCTTCTACTCCACTTTCCCTGAATCACCTTTCTGTAACAGTCCCAGTAATAACAATTGATTGCAGTCACTTCACTCAACTCAAGGACAAGCAGTGGAGGGCCTGATGACTGCACTTTATTATTTAAAAAAACAGGCTTTTCTGGTTCCAATAAAACTGACTCCGCTGCTACTTGCTTTTGCTGTTGGCTGTTTTGATAGCTGTTGTTCCTGGTTTTCGCTGCTCATTTTCTACACAAGCGTGGGTTTCAGGAAACTGACTCAGTCATGCCCACTGTCATTGTGTTGCTGATGCAGGCTCATCTGTTTGCAATTCACTTTCTTAGGTAGGTAGAATTTAGACAAAGGGCAAGGCTGAAGTGTCAAACCTAATGTTTATTTGTCCTCATTTAAGGAGCTACCAGTTTATCTGTATGAGAACGCTGGGCATGATTGAACTAATCTTTATTTTGCCTGAGCAAAGCTCACAGAGCGACAGGAAGTGGGTTCAATGCAGAGTGTAGCAGCTGGTTGTGCAGAGAGATGTTTACACATGAGATAAAACAAAAAAGTGGAGTAAATCTAATCATCCAATTACTGATCTACATGGGTTTTGAACTTTCAGTCTTGTCAGCTCCCTCCAGTATGATAAACCAGCAGAATGTTCTTACTACACTGTCCCTCTCAAGCTCTACTGACCTCAAGTTAAAGTTTCAAACAAATGCTGGACTGACTATGCTGATGCTTGTATTGTATGTTCCACCTCCTTCAGTCTCGCCAGGACATGCCATCAGAGGACGTGGTCTCTCTCCAAGTGTCCCTCATCAATTTGGCCATGAAATGTTACCCTGACCGTGTTGACTATGTAGATAAGGTCCTGGAGAGCACTGTGGAGATATTCAACAAGCTCAACTTGGAACAGTAAGTCTCCATACACTTGAAACACGGGGTTTAAGTTAATGCTGTGTATTTGGGCTGTTCTGAATCGTCATGGGGTACCACCATATTACAAGGTCTTATAGGTGGGTTCAAGATTTGTCAATTTATTAATGTTATACAGTCATTCTTCTAAGCTGTAAGGCCTAAGATTGGTCAAATAGCAGGGTTGGAGGGTGGTATTATTAAAACATAAAAAACATAAACTTCTCAAGTAGTTGCAAATGCAGTCTTTAGTCAAATAACAAAAAACTGGAAGTTATTTCAGTTGGCATGAGAGTGGAAAATGATCAGGAAGCTGGATACCACTGTGCATACGCTTTATCCCACTTGCAGCATAGCGACCAGCAGTGCAGTGTCAAAGGAGCTCACCAGACTGTTGAAGATCCCAGTGGACACCTACAACAACATCCTGACCGTGTTGCAGCTCAAGCACTTTCCACCTCTCTTCGAGTACTTTGACTACGAGTCACGCAAGAGCATGAGTTGCTACGTGCTGAGCAACACGCTGGAATACAACACCACCATTGTGGCCCAGGAACAGGTCAGATTCCAAGCTAACACTACAGCACAAGGATGTCACTCCACTAGTTTGTAGTTTATTAGGTACACTCTAAGCTAAGAGTAATACAGTCTTACACACTGGTCCTGAAATGAATCCTACATTCATGAAGGTTATAATATTCTGTTTGTGTTGAAACTGTTAGAGAGGCTGAATAACAGAGAAACCTAATTTCATAATGAAATATATTTCAACAGCAACAAAACTACACCCTCAAATCATCACTCAAATGCCAATTTAAATCTAATACAATTTAAATAAAGACAGATCATTATACTCAAACTCTGGTCCTTATTTTAAATCAGTCCTCACTTTTAGAGGAAGGCTATTTTTTAAAAATAGTAATTCTGTCATTTATCTAGTTTCTATTCCTCTGGCATTTTATTTTATGTTTTTATTATCAGGTCTCAAGTTCTAGGTTTTGTCCGTTTGTTTTTTACACAACTACTCAAAATTGACTAGTCTTGCATTGGCAAGACCTGAAGCCAGGTTTATGCTTGATGGAAAAGGTTAAGAGGAGTCTAGACATATACCCAACTGTAGAGAACTATGATTAGATGTAGAATCAGATAAATTGGCGAGAACAGGGCAGCATTACCTAGTGTTTATTCAGGTTAACTCCTGACTGTGGTCCTCTCCTGCTACTCTGACTCACTTGAGCTGCTTGATGCCGGCCTCTGACACATGACCTCAGAGTGATTCACTCTCTCAGCCAAAAGCAGTGGGAAAAATGTTGAAAATTAAATCATCTCTCCCTCTCTGATGTCTTTAGGTGGATTCCATTTTGACTTTGGCATCCACGCTGATCCAGGACCAGCCAGACCAGCCAGCTGATGATCCTGACCCTGAGGACTTTGCTGAGGAGCAAAGCCTTGTGGGTCGTTTCATCCACCTTCTCCACTCTGAAGATCCAGATCAACAGTACCTTGTGAGTATCTCATGTAGTAGATTTTACCACATTCTACTGTGCTGGCCTTTATATTACTGCTGAATACTTTGGAAGTTATACTATAGTGTTTCCTCTTTTCAAAGTATTTTCCCTCCTTGGTCAATTAAGACTTTTGAACTGTGAGGAATTAATTTATATATTAATTTACTGAATGAAAATTAATGCTAACAGTAGCTGCCTTAAAAGTAGGAAACTGTATTTAAAACTTTGAAAATTGACAGCAAATTTTGAATTTTTGTCATAGTTCTTTAACTTACTGATCCCAAACATGGTTGGCAGACAATACGTCTGTTTTGTTAATTGAAGGTAACTTTCAGATTTTTGTGGTCAGATTCTGAACACAGCCCGAAAACACTTTGGCGCCGGTGGAAACCAAAGGATTCGCTACACACTCCCTCCTCTGGTGTTCGCTGCCTACCAGCTGGCCTTCAGATACAAGGAAACCTCCTCACTGGTGAGCAAACCACACTTTTCACTCCACCTCACATGCTTTGTGGTCTTTTCTGTACTGTTATTAAATGATCCCAAATGTGTCTGTCCTCAGGATGACAAGTGGGAAAAGAAGTGTCAGAAGATCTTTTCCTTCGCCCACCAGACCATCAGTGCACTTATCAAGGCTGAGCTTGCTGAGCTGCCTCTTCGACTCTTCTTGCAGGGGGCGCTGGCTGCAGGCGAGATCGGCTTTGAGAACCATGAGACTGTAGCATATGAGTTCATGTCCCAGGTAGTAAAAGACTGTCAGTTCTTTGACTCTCTTGAGAGTTCAGCCTTACATCATGTCCACACATTGAAAGCAGCCAAAGTATAGGTGTGAAAGTGAACGAAGATTAAAACCAAGTGTTAGGACCCTCTTGTAAACGAGATGATACACATAAAGGGGTTTATTCCATGATGATACATTTCTATATAAAACAACAAACCGTGTCTCCTTTTGGCCTTATATTCAAGTACAATGGATTAGGGTGAAAGCTACAGTTGCTGTTGCACATTTCATACAGTAGATACACAGAGTTCAGGCACACACTGAATACATAACTTTCCCACTGGCTCCATTGTTCATGCCATTGTTTTATAGACCTTAAACCTACTTGGTTCATTTTTGTATATCAGCAATGATGCCTACATTCATAAATAGAAAGTTGGCTCCATGCCGCAGCAGTGTCACATTACACAAGGAGAGGTTTTGACCAATAAGGCAGAGGATTTGATGTTGTTGGGATGAGTGAAATGTTTAAAAAATGTAAATATGAATTTAAGCATTGTTTGGGGGTTTGTGTAGATAAGCATCTCTGAGCAGTTTCATTCAAAATAGGTTTACTAGCCCAAGGCTGAAAAGCTATTTTAAAACATTCCCGAGGCAACCATGGTGATTTCAGTTATTTATATATATTTTTTGTTTTGTCTCTCTGTTAATCTAAAAGACTTATTCTGTAGCTCTCTCCTTTCACCATCCTTTGTCTTATTTGTATTCTTCTCTCTCTCCTTCCTCACTGACCCCACCTTTCCCCTTATTTCTCTTATTGCTCAATCCTTCCCCCTCCTCACCAGGCCTTCTCCCTGTATGAGGATGAGATAAGTGACTCCAAAGCCCAGTTGGCAGCCATCACACTAATCATCGGTACCTTTGAGCGAATGCGTTGTTTCAGTGAGGAAAACCACGAGCCACTGAGGACTCAGTGTGCGCTAGCTGCCTCCAAGCTCCTGAAGAAGCCTGACCAGTGCCGAGCCGTCAGCATCTGCGCCCATCTCTTCTGGTCAGGTCGCAGCACTGAAAAAAACGGTGAAGAGGTGTGTTTGAGATATATGCAAAAACAGATATAAATGTGATTTGCTCATATTGACCAGTTATTTGTTGCTATAAAAACAGTGTAATATGTCATGATTGACTCATTTGGTTTGATGATTTAATTAACTGGAACTTTAGCCCACTGCTCCACACAATGATAACCACGGTGCGTACTGTGGCTCCAAATGGCATCAACAGTGAAAGATGGCGGCCCCCATAGCTGACATGTTTTGGCTTCCATTTTGTACAATGGGAGAAAGTTGAGACACTTTGTCCATTTTTATGTAAAGTGATAGACCGAGCTCAGACTGACTGAATGTATATTTGTATGCCAAAGGGAACTAAATGTGTTGTGCTGTGAGTATGTGCCCCAGCACATTCTGTGTGAGTTAGGTTGTTGTTTTAATGGCGTCCACACAATGAAACTTTAAATCCATGATGGGAGCAGATGTTACAGAATAATGAAAAATGCAGATTAGTAAAAGATTTTCGATTTTCAAACTACTATGTCTCAATAATATACATGATTCTAGGAAGTTTGAAAGATCATGGTATGGACACTTAAATCTGTTTCAACAGCTGTTGTGGCTAACTAGTACTGTTGCACCTTTTAGATACGCGATGGTAAGCGGGTGATGGAGTGTCTAAAGAAAGCCCTGAAGATTGCCAACCAGTGCATGGACCCATCGCTGCAAGTCCAGCTTTTCATTGAAATCCTCAACAGATACGTCTGCTTCTATGAGAGAGAAAACGACGCGGTAGGACACCACAAATGTCAAATTTCCACACCAAAAATAATAAATCACATAGACATTTCCTTCTATATAATGTTAACGCAGTCTGTACAAGTTCTGTAAACATCACTTCACACATATAATGTCCTCCATCCTCCAACCATCCAGGTGACTGTCCAGGTATTAAATCAGCTGATCCAAAAGATAAGGGAAGATCTTCCCAATCTGGAGGCAAGTGAGGAAACGGAGCAGATCAACAAACACTTCCACAACACACTGGAGCATCTTCGCCTGCAGAGGGAATCCCCTGAGTCCGAGGGTCCTGCTTATGAGGGCCTGGTCCTTTAAAACTAGGCAGGTTGGAAGGATGAGAAGCCCATCCATAGATGTCTCACTATATTATGAGTATAAAACTACACACACTCACAAGGACACACAAAGGCGAGGGATAAAAATAAACATCAAGAAATGCTAAAAGAACTCAGCCCTTTATTTTTTTTATTTTATTATTATTATTATTCATTTTTGGCATCATTTTCTCCTCACTTTCCCTTAAGAGCAGAACTATTCTCTGCAACTGGTTGGAGATGTTACATTTTAAGAAATGTGTGTCAGCAACATTGTACTTAGCTTCGATTTGCAAATGTGGCAAGTCTCAGGCATCATTCCTTTATGAATTCATACTTGACCAATTTATCTTTAACCTGCATCACGTTATTGTTGATAGTAGACTTACTAGCTGTGATAGGTGTATACACTGAGTCATCAACCCCTCACTTGTTCACATCTTTCCATACAGAAAAGTGGATTTATTAGCTGAGCGTATAAAGGCTACATAACATTGTAGTTGTGTTACAGCTGTGAAACACGTGAGCTAGTTTCCAAATCTGAATAATGAATAACTCTGCTGTTCTTTAGGATGGCTTTGTGGCACATTGTAAACAGGATGGCACCGACCAAGTCTAAACAAATTGAACCACATGAAAACTTTGGCCCTGCAGGAATGACACAGATACTTTTATTCCCACTAAAAAAACAGACCAATGTTTCGGAGTGGAGCACCTTTTCATCACATCATGCTTTGACTGTGGGAACTTATGTCAGTTCAGTTAATGATTGTGCCAGCATTGCATGAACCTCAGTTCTTACGCCATCCCAGCTGGGCTGCAAGTTAACAACCTAAAGTCTAGTCATTTGTATGTGGGAAATATTTCATATTTTTTCAAAAGATCCTATATCCTCTCACTTCTTAGTAGTGCTTCTTTTTGATTCCATCATAATTGTCTCTCCATATCATGTGTATTAGTTTATATCTGGACTTCTCATCAATGAATTGACACGTTCAGAACTGCAGCATGTATTTGCATGCTCTAGTATGCTTGTACCATAAGGCCCAATTTACTCTACATTGATCCCACCAACTATAATGTCTGACTTTGTCAAAACAAATTCTGTGAAATCCTGGGGGAGCTGCAGCAATTCCTCAGGATTGTAGATGCTTGACAACTTGCCATACTGAGTACGTAACCATGTACTGTTTGTGTGTAAAATTTTGGAATTATTTGCTGCAGCATCTGACAGTGTCTGCTGATCTCTCTTCTTTTTATTTTTAGCTATTGTTGATTTGTTGAAGACACTCTTCACCAATTTCTCTCCCTTTTTGAATCTGTGTGTAAACCCACTTGTAAATCAGATAAAGAAGATTAAATAGCAAATATCATTGTCATTTACTGAAATAAAATTGAAATTAACAATAAATATTTGCATTTTGTTAATTTTACACACCGCATATGAATATAATAAAATCTTATCATTATTAATATATTGACTGGCTGTCATATATTTTGGGCTTATGTTATTATCTTGTATGTTTTTTTTCTTGAATTATGATAACATCAAATTTTTTACCCTGAAGGTGAGATTCCAAAAATTCCTGGTCAGTCTAAGAATATTGTCAAAAAACTAAATGTGTCCCCTTTGGCCTGTTTGTCTGATGACTTGCACAAAACATGTGAACAGTAAATCAGACTGACTCAAGGCATCGCATAAAATTGCATTTCAACTCTGACGTGATGTGGTAAACCGTCCACATATTTGTATACTGTACATGCCTGTAGTAAATTGTCGTACAATATAGATTTCATGAGGAAACACATGCAATATATTTAAAACCTGCAAGACGATTAGATATAAATGTTGATACAACTAGAGCTGGTACGATATGGTTAAGTGTTAGATGAATGACAACAATTGATGCCTATTCAATTTAAGTAATTTGAAGAATGGATGGGGAAAAATTGCGAAGGATGAAAATAAGCCACTTTTCCTAACAAACAGAAGGAATTGTGTTAAACTTCAACTCTTTTGTTGTAAAAACTCAACTGTTATGTTGCCACATTTTACAGTTACTCAAGTGCATTTTGGGGAAACAAATAGATATTCAACATAGTTACATTTTAATATATATTTTTTCCATATTCATTGTACAGTTCTTTCCCATTTCAACCTGGCTGGTGGTGAAGGGATGTGAGGCCTTCTGTGGCTCTGTCATTAGATACGTTTAGAAAGATTCTTGACATCATATTTTAGTTTGTGTTAAAATATATTTGAACATATTGAGCAACAAAGTAGCCTAACAGAGCAACTGAAGTCATGTCCTTCTGACCGGCTGTCAGTTTTCTAATCCACCTGATTATTCGACTGAAGCAATGGTGATCTTGCAGCTATAAAAAGGAAAGGTATGGGGGTCAACAGATTCTCATACTGTACAAATAAAGTTATTATTATTTTTACTGTATTAAGTGGGATTCAGACTAAAAACATTGCAGGGGTCTGTCATGGTGTTTTACCAGTGAGTGTGACACATTAATACATTCAATTGTTTATTAAATGCCAAAACACTGAACTATGGATTATAATACTCAGACAGGATTTTACAAGGGATATATTGTTTGACTGCATGACCTGTGCTGCGACTTGAGAAAGTAGGCTGTAAATAAACAATTATTAAATAATATGAATAAATACAGTTTTCTTAAAATGACACCACCAAAGAAGGAAACCAGCAAATAGGCCTACATCCCCTGATGGTTCCTAAAGCTTTCTGGTTTTTAAACACTCCTGTACAGTCTATGGGTTCTCATAAAGACAACATCAGGGGGAACATTTGCTAAATGTTAATGGATTGCTTCCTAATTGCTTCCTGTGAAGTCTCATGGTTAGTAAGCAAAGTAAATAAAAATAACAGCAATAATAATAATAACATATCTGCACGGTATGGGGAACCCAGCAAACAGGTCCCCTAACATTCCCTGATGGTTCCCTAAAGCTTACTTCAGTGTTACGACCTTTAAAGAAGCTGCAGCAGCATTGGGAAGTCCTTAATGAATTAGCATAGGGTGCGTTCACGAACATAGGCGAATCGATAATTGTTTCCTGGGCGGTCGTAACAAAAAAAACTCTGTAAGATGAATATGAACAGCAAGGCTCCAGAGACACATCAGACTAGTTCAAAATGTGGCGCTTACATATTTCACAAAGGTGAGGACAGTAATCCGATTTAAAAAGAACAAACAAACCTAAAACCAAAAGATTTAGCTCTACAGAACAACGCGGATATGGAGTATTTGAGTGGGTAGTATACAACTCGAGACCTATGAGCAGAAATGTGTTTAATTTTACTATATGGTTATTGTAATATTACGATATTTATTCCTTGAAATATGGCTGGGTGTGGATACAGGTCTGGACGTAGGACAACCTATCATCACAAACCCCGCTGTAGTCACATGTCAGCGCTGAGCAGTTTGAACAGTATTATTATAATCTCATATCATTATGATTCATTATGATGTCTTTCTCTTGTGATTGTACACGAGGACTGAACCTGAGTGCGAAAACTCTGCAGTGATTTCTTTTCCGCGCGGAACGTGAACGCTGCTCTGGAGGAGGGAGTGCGCATGCTCGCAGCCTGAGTAAAAATAATAGTGTAGTGTAGCTTAGATATGAGCTTATTTACAGGTTAGCCGTCAGTAAGCTTCGCCTCTGTGTGTGTCCGCCTGTGTGTGCGTCCTGTCGGGCCGTGTACGTCGGGACGAGCCGGGGAGCACCGTCCATGAGCCGCAGACACAACTTCCAGCTCGTGTAGAAGAGTCGGCGCGGCGCTGCAGGAAACGGACTATGTCGGCTAATAAAACAAAGAAAGTCAAAATGGCTACTAAATCTTGTCCTGAGTGCGACCAACAGGTGAGAGACCGAGCGGACGCCTCGTCCCCGTGAGTGTGAGTGATGTGGAGTTTATTGTTGAAGGTGGTCATGGCTGCACAGACGGAAATGGAGGGTTCAGTGTCAGTGATTCGTCCAAAACACACAAACACAGCAGAGACCTGAGGCTCAGCAACTTACTGCTGCTCTGTTCTGCCTCTGCCTCTCTCTCTCCTGTAACACACACTCTGATGTCCTGTTGTGACAGTCTGCTGTCCAGCACGTGTCATACTTGTGTTCTTTATATTTCATATTGTATTCATGTGAATTAATCACTAGATTTAAAAATGTCTGGGTGTAATTTACTATCAAGAGCTTAAAGTAGTTAGCTATCGTTTATGGACATTTAAACCCAAGGTGTATTACAGTACATTTGCTTTTCAGATACTTCCTATTTATTAACCAGAAAGTTATGTGCCATTGTCCAGGACAAGTCGATACATAATGTCCTTCTGGGAGAAGGAACTTGGAACCAGAACTGAAATAATCAATATTTTATGTCTGTGACTAGTAAATGTGTCAGGGGGAAATAGTTCTGATGAGGATGATTATTATTATTAGCATTGTTGTTGTTGTAGTATTTTAAAGGGGTATTACACCACTTTAAACTGCAATTTAAACATCCGAGCAGGTATATGTGAGTAAATGTTGAGTGTCTGAATCTGACATTTGAATCTCTTGAGTCAAAGCCTGTCTGGGCTGATAATAACACAATCAGAGGTTGTTGTTGTTGTTGTTGTTGTTGTGTCCCGTAGACCTAACATGCTGTGTGTCTCTCCCCCTGCTCTTTCTACACATGGACGGTTCAGAGTAGCATTTTATTTAATCATGGCATCAGTTACTTAAATATGCCAGACTTTTGCAATGTTAAAGAAAGTGATAAAAACAATTCCTCAATCATCACAGCATTCTTCCACCAAGTTGTGTAGTAATCCTTCCTGTGGTTTTGGCTTAATCTAGTTTACAAACCAACAAACAGACAGGGGTGAAAACACACCCTCCCTTAGCCTGAACTTAACCACAATCAGGAGAAAATAGTGTAATTTCTCCTAGAACGGCTCCTGCTCCTATTAGCGCTCTGTGGACACATGGACTGTTGGCAGCAAACTATTTTCACAGCTCAGCTTTCCTCAAAGAAGTTTATTAGAAATTATTATTATTATCACTAAAAAAGCATTTGTGCAAGGTCAGAAAGCTGCTCCTCTACTGACAGATCTCCGACTCACATGGCAGTATACAACTACACACTGGCTGCAAAGGTTGGGAGTGGCAGAGTTCTGAGGAAGCAAACTCTTTGTGTTGCATCACCTGTTTTTCATCACCTGACCCAACACTGAAACCAGCGATGGGACTTTCACACCCACTTCATGTTTTCTTAGTTGTGCAAAGGTGAGAGGGGATCCAGCTTTGAACCCTCCCCTCGCTTTCATTCTTGACACAACTATTTCTGACAACTGTCATGAACAAGCCGAGTGCAGCACTATGAAGGCCTCTCGGAGGAGACGTTCTGAGAATATGCACAGACTTTACATTATGTGGTGTTCCCATCATTTTGCCTTCCACTGTGGCTCTTCAGAACAGGTGTAAACACATGTGGGTTATTGATGTGTATGTCATATGTACTTGATCTGTTTGAGGTTAATCAGACACAAGGGATGCTTTCGCATCTATTTTGTTTGGTCTGGACCTTCGCATTATGTAGTGTTTGAACGACGAGAACGTTCATATTCAAACTAATGTCGTGTACTACATCTGAAGTTGGTGATACTGGTACTAAAACCATAATGATATTACAGTGGCAATGAAATTAGGGAAATATATTCTCCATTCAAAAAGATAGGCATAGCCCACATAGGTGATGACGACAGGACGTATGTATGTCATAGAAAATGAACAACTGAAAGGATTAGCTTGGTGGAAGGATGTAGTTTGGGTCAGGGAAAATTCCATTAGTGTGGATCCAGGATTTTTATTTTCCCCTTCAGTTACTTTACAAAACAGGGTGTTTTTCAACATTTTCTAGTATTATAGTTGTTTTCTTAAGTGTAGAGTATTCATGTGGATGAGATGTTAAAATGTATATCACATACATGTAGCAGCACAGGGCCGGGAAAGGAATCCAATGTGTAAATTGCCAATCACTAAGATCAGAATTAAACACTTGACAAATTCAATTTGTGTACTTTCTCTCTCTGATAGCCAACACATTTTAATACATTTTTTCTAAAGCTTTATTGATTTTATTGAAGTGTAAATAAATAACTATGTTGAGCCTTTCAACTCTGCTACAGTATGCAAGTAAAATCCTGCCCATGGAACATGATGTGAAAATCCCTTGGGTGATACCACTCTGCATGTATCTGCTTGTATAATTTAACTGGTTGAAAATCCCTGTCTTCTGTATGTGCTGATTCTATGAGTTGCTCTGCTGTGGCGTTCATGGGTCAAAGGAAAAATGTCACAGAGATTAAATCTCAGTGTTTCCTGTTTGTTTCTCTCTAGATCCCAGTTGCGTGCAAATCCTGCCCGTGTGGGTATGTGTTTATTAGCAGAAAACTGCTAAATGCCAAGTTAACGGAGCGCTCTCCAGCCATAGCAGGTAAGACTCAGCTGGAACAAAGCTCTTTATTATGTCGGCAAATTAAGTTTGACCTTGTGTGAAAAACACTTTCTTCATCATTCTAAGTGTGTATGGCTGTAAGAAACATTAGTTAAATAAAGAAGTGTATTACTTTTTCCAGTGCTGTCATTTGTGCAAATACATTTCATATATATTAACATATATTTCAGAGTGGTTGGACCACACTGTCAGTTTTTCATTATCCATATTTTCCTCTTTAGAGAAGCTGGACTTAAAACGTAGGAGGACAGAGCGCATTCGCAGAGAGCGGATCGACTCTCCTCTAACCAGTGACATGGAGAACAGGAGAAGGTCCCGAGCCAACAGCCAGTCAGATCCAATCCGCAGGGGAAGGGGCAGACCAAAAACAGTGGGGCTGAAGAAACAGGAAGAGGAGAAAGGTGAAATAACTGATCATTTATATACAGTTGGATATTACAGGCCTTCAAGTAGATACTGTCTGAAAATGTGCACCATGCGAATAATTTTGTTACTGTGCAAAAATGTTCGAGTAACTACTGCTTCAAAGTTTGATTTTCTGTCTGGGAAAGCAAATGTTTCTGAAACTGGTTCTGAAACGTATTATATTTATCATGTCATGCTACTGACCATTTCCCCCATGTTAAGCTTAAACCCCCTCTGCTTAGCTGGGTAATGGAAATATAAAAGTTACTTGTTTAGTACAGGCTGGTAAGGCAAGTAGGAGTCTGGAACCAGGAGTGGTCTGACTGCATTTTTATATCTCCCATACCATCACAGTAATATCTGTCATCATTACTGAATGTCAGAGAGATACAAGATGATAAAAGTATTAATTAGCAGTTGAGGATAATATTTGATGGGAAATTGTGGCTGAAATGCAAATAATAAGTGAGAAAAACATACATCACTCCTGACTAGTTTTTTTTTTAATTGATTGAAAATTTTGCTTTGATTGAAATCTTACAGATTGCTTCATAGATCTCAAACATAAGCAATGAAATTGGCCAAAAGACATGAACAAAGTCTTACTATACATGTACGTCTCTTACTTACAACCTTCTCATATCACCTTGCTCTTATGGACCATGTGTACGCCTGGTCTCAAGGATGCACGAAGTTTGCACATTCTTCCTTTATTAAAACAGGTTAAATCATCAAGTCTGGTTTTTGTGTATGCATTGTTCACACATCTGACCGTCCACAGTCCACTTGCTCGTATTGCTTGTTGTGCTCTCTTTATATTTGTCCTCTTAGTGAAGTTCTCTTCCTGAACATTCTTCCTCTGTGAAAGTCTTTTTTGATGCTTGTAAAACAGAAATTAGTTTTTGTCTTTGAGGTTGTGCTGGGTGTTAGTGCAGAGGACAAGTTCGGATTGTGTCCCAGCCCCTGCAGTCAGGGACATTTTACATGTTCTTCTTTGCCTTCACTTTAAATAACTTACTCTGTAATTGTCGCTGGAGACTGACTCGCTCTCACTACAACGTTGTTTAAAGATGAATCCATCATTTCTGAGCTGGACCGTGTGCACGGATAAGAAGTGTTTCATTATATCAGAAGATTTCTTTGTGGTCAAACTGCTCCCTGTACTAAACTTTGTGCACTAGTCAGTAAAGACGCCACACACCCAGTTCAAGTTCATGCAGATCTACAATGTTAGATATCAAATTCACCTGCTTACGTGGGAACGACTGACGGCTATAACAAGTTGTTCCACTCCAGTCCACCAGGTGGCCGTAATGCAGAAAACATGGCGGAGATCTGTTGGGCATGCTCTAGCTCTTTGGAAATGAGATAATTGAGTTAATGCTGGTAAAGAGACGATCATGAGAAATAAAGTGTATTTAAAACACCTGAAATGGTGGACTTACAGTGAGGAAACCTATTTTACAAGCTGTTGCAGAGATTTACTGAAATAAAAAGCTGGAGAAATTTGTTTTGGGTGGAAACAGTTCTTCTGTATCTTCATTATCAAACTACTAGAGTAGCCTCTGTGTTCTGTATGAATTGTTTATGTAGTTCAAGTAGATGCAGCTCAGATCAACCAACATGTAGTCCACCGTGTAAAATTGGGTCCTTTAATTTGTTGTCACATATTGTTTCATTGGCAAAAGCCTCCTGCAGAGTCTAGGGTTTGTTTAGTGTCTCTCGTCCAGAGAATCTTTCAGTAGTGTTTGACAGGATTCTTGTGTGGGTGGTAAAAGAGGTTGGTTGTGTTTTCATTCTGTTGTGGGACCAGTGTGAGGCGTTATTTAGTTTTCTTTTCTGTGTCAGACTTTTTATACCCAAACCACATCCATGTGAAAGAAGTAGCTCCTCTTTTAGTACCAGACTTCTTGTTTTGTTGCGACTCGTCAAAGCCCTTCCTGTTCACAATGACCACATTCTGTCTCACATTCACTCTCTTCCATGTGTGTTTGTGTTGCCTTCAAGTAAATTCCCTTCTTGCTTCAGTGCTGTGGGGCAGAGCATCAAGTGCCGTCCAAATGTCATAGATTATTGTAGTTAGTATTTCTTTACAGATCACCCACTGGGACTCTTCTGAGCCAGTACAAGTACAACCCAGCTGTTAGTAATTTTTTCATTCTGGTTTAGTTCCTGCAGTTTAAGCTTGTGATGCTCGTGGTATCAAACATCATTTTATTTAGCATCTTCAAAAACAGATCCCCAACACTGGCCTCCCCCTATCGCTTTCCCTTCTCATTGTGTCTTTCCCTCCATGTCCTTAATTCCCCCTGTAATGTAGGTTGTTTTTTTTTGCGGTACAGTTCTGTGTCACATTTGCAGAAGTAGGTTAATTTAGTCAAACTCAAATATATTTTAGTGTGATCATGGTTTAAATGATATTAGATAAAAAACCTTTTTCTGTGCTGATTGTGTTTTGTTTTCGTCCACAGAGAAACAAGAGAAGGAGGTGGATATTTACGCTGGTCTCTCTGATGAGAAGGCCTTTGTGTTTTCTGTGGCCTTGGCTGAGATCAACCGCAAGATCCTGGGTCAGAAACTCATCTTATAAATGAAACAATGAAAAACTTGAGAAACCCAGCACACAGGACCTACTGTAGGAAATCTTTTAATGAGGACGACCAAAGAGGACAGAACTGGATGGAGCTAAACTTTGACCTGGACGTGCTTCACTTGGATATTGATGAAGACGATGGATTTTTTTTACAGGATTCTAAACGTACTGTCATCGATTCCTGCTATGTGCAGTACACAGCATGTGTTTAATACAAATACGTATAGACTCTGTCAGGTCACTTTATTTAAGATGAATTTTTCCTCATTGTGAGTGCTGATGTTTAAAGTCAGAGAAAGCTGCAGTCAACTCACGGCAGTGTCCATATTTCCTGCAGTGATACAGAAGTATTTCTGAGACTGTGAGGTTTTGCCTATGTAGTGAATGAGTTGATGACCACAGCAGAATGCCATATATAATTGTATAATGTGATGATATCACAATATACTGTATGTATTATAAACACAACATACAACCTGAATAGGGCAGGCTGTCTGGGCTCAAACATCATTCCTTACAAATAGTTTTTAAATTGTCTCATCTTAGTGTTTTTTATTAATTAATTAATTATTATTTAATTATTATATGGACTCATCCTGAACAACCAAACATTTATTTGTTCACAGAATGAACAGTTGACCAGAGACCAACAGTGGAATATTATATATATATATATATATATATATACATTCAGCAAAAATACATTAAAAAAAACCGCAAGAATTCCATCTGCCATGTTTTGTGTGGTTATAACTGCTGATCTGTTTAATTCTCTACAAGTATGGCTCATCTCAAACCTATTGATAAAGTTTATTGAAAGGGATTTGACAGGTTTGTAGCTTAAAAATAGTTCAGTGGCCAATGGATGCTTTGTATTTTGCAAGAGACATAACCACCCAGTTCTGGCTTTTTAGCTTAGTTTTAGAAAATTCATTTTTTACCAACAGCAGTTTTAAATCTACTTTTTAGTCTGGCTTGCTTTCAGGTTTAGTTTCATCTCAGGGAAAGGTAAGGTAAAATAAACAGAACACACTCTCTGGTTCTGTGGGTCAAATCCAGCTGGGGACATGGAGAACTGTGAATAAAAGAAAAAGTGATACAACAACTCTATCTACAATCAAGCCAACCTCTGGATGTAAATTGGAATCTAAAATCTCTTAAAGAAGGAGCCTGATATGACTCAGAAAAGAATGATATTGTTTTTGGGAATGGAACAATGTTACCCAGGCCACCCACCACTTTATAAGCAGTCTAGTCATCTACACAGGGCTTTGAGAATTACTCAACTAATAGTTTGTTTAATTTTAAAAGAGATTATCCATTTAGACCAAATATAACACACCACTTAGTTATCCATTCAGAGGAACGATTAAAGACAAGATCTGCATGTCCCACAATGTCATCATCTCAAAAATGTTAAAACATAAATTCTTGTGAATAGTATTATGTCTCTACAGCAGAAAGTATTTTCACATTTAATCCCTTAATGTATCACAGGTCATTATTTGAACATTTTTGTCATGGTTTTTGTTCTATAGGTAACATGTAAACCACAACTGTAACTTTCTTTTGTTGAACACTTCAGTAATATGGTGAATATACTCTCACTTGGAGATACTGTGGTCAATAAAGTTTTCTTAAAAGAAAGGTTTTTTGGTATGAGTGTTGACTCACTAATATTGGTGTGTAGAGCCCATTCTTATAGGCTGGACAGGAAGCAGGTAACTGTAGTGTGTATAGCTACTTCTGCTGACTCAACGTTGTGCCACATCCCCAAAATCAGTGAGTGAGTGGTTGATCCATCTGTCAGGTTTGAGTTTGAGATGAAGTTACACTGGTTAGCCAGTGATTTAAACATTGTTTTTATTTCCTCTGACTTCCCCTTCCTTACAGGATAAACAAATCCTCACCATAATAATATATTTGAAGTATTTAGCACCTTTCATAACACAAAGTCATCAAGGTTCTTGTCCTGTCAGGCCTAACATGCAGTCTACAAAAAAAGTTTTATTTGATATATTTCAGATCATAATAAACTACATCAACTACTATATATGAAGAAGTGGGAAGGAGGATGAAACACGTTCTATCAGGACACTTTTCTTTTTGTAAAGATTTGTTTCATAGAAACACTCAATGTATAGATAAATTGTACTAAGATGTTTCATGATAAACCTTTGAATGAGAACAATTGTTTTGATTGCGAAATATGCATATAGATACATCAAAAGCACCTTTAGAAAAATAAGTAAATTATACACTCATTCAAACAAATAAACATTGGATAGATGGGACCAGTTTGAGGTGTAATAGTTATTATAGTTAAATATATTACAACTACATAGTGGAAATGTTTGGAAACAATAAATATGTAATGTTAATAATAATATGCAGGCTAAATGAAAGCCTCGTCGACTTTGATCAAACAAACACGTAACACAGAATCTGCAAAACAACAATTCTGGTTCTAAGATCAAATTTCTTCAATAAGAAGCTACACATTTTCTTGTGTTATGGATGTACAGTAATATTTTAATACAATTCCCATGGAGCTAAAAACATTGTTAGTCCTCTGTAAAATTAAATAGCATAACTAAAAATGAATTATCAATCAAATGTAATGTAATGTAATTTCTCATACTTCCTTTCCTCACAGAGGTGTTGTGTCTGTCAGGTCCGTTGTTAAAGAATATAGAAGCATGGCTGTTAATATCTGCTTCTCTTAAGTGATTATTTGGATTTGTATTATTTTATTGTTTTATTTTGATATCACTTACCTTGTGTTACTTCCTGTTTTGGGAATGGTGGGCCCTGTGTGTTTCACCTGAATCCAGTGATCCCTGCTGTTCAGTCTCTGTGCTCCCAGTCTCTCTCTGCCTGTCCTTTCAGCTCCTCAGTGTTTCTTCCTCCTGCTGTTCTGTTCCCTGTACTTTACATCACACAATGAGGACGATGCAGACCTGTTTTTTTACAGCAGACTGCCAAAGCACTTCACAGCAGAGACACGCGCAGAACCTATGATAGGTTAGAATCTGTGGGCAGTCTGCAATAAAAATGGTATTAAAGTGGGTGCCACATCGTATAATCAGATAAAACCGAGGACAAAGCCTTTTCACTATGTACCAGACAATGTTCAGAAAGTGACCTTGTCTACCTTTACCATGACGTTAGACACATTCAACGATGAAAAGGTATGTGCCAACTGTGCAGAGGCATGATGCACAGAATCTCCCCCCCTCATTTCCCACAAGGCCTTTTCATCTGGCAGTTCCATCACGTTGGACTGCTTTACAAAGCAGGGGGTTGTACCTAACCATGAGGGTGATCAGGCATACAGGCAGAGGTGGACTGATTCATTTAACTTTCAACCTGTGCGTTTAGCAAAGACCCCGCTGCTCCAGGGTTTGTTGAAGGAAAGACATGTTTAAACAATTCTATCTCTAATTTGTGTGGAATAGCACTGAATGTGTTCAAAGGAAGGAACAGGCTGGATTAGACTGATAACTGACAGGAAGGTTGGGATTTCTATATAAAAAAAAATGCACCTGCTACGAGTAGACAACATAACTTATGTAACCACTTCTTTCTTGCAAGGCTAAATGTTTTACTTTGTTTTTTTGAAGTGCACTCCAGTCTAGACATGGAACTTAATAAGATCAGTGACTGTCCATGAGTGGCATAGAAACTACTTGCCATGTGGAACTTTATTGCCTGTACAAGCACTACCACAAGAGGGCAGCAAAGATCAGCCTGAGCAGCCCCTCCATCCATTTGGTGTGGAAATGAAAAACTCATACATTTAAATCTGGAATAGCTGAGCACGTTAACATCTAAACTCTTCATTGTGTGATTCGATTCACTACCTCTTGAATTGCGTAGCTTTCTGCTTTGCTGTTGATGTAGGAAATGTAGTTGATTAAAGGTATAAGGTAATATACAACAGAACTAAACAGAAATTCAATTTATTGTGAGTTCAGTAATTGTCATGCTCTAATATCCTAATCCTAATTAACAATACTAATATTGATTGAATACTATGATGATATTAGCTTCTTACACACAACTTAAAGGTGCTATATGTACATGTAAGTGTACTGTGACCATGGTTTCTTGCTGGGGGTGTGGAATTCGTGGTGGTGGTCACTTTCCGAGAGCTTCAGCCCTCGTTGCTTTTACTAGACGAGAGGTTACGATGTAATACGTCCTCTGAGCGGCATTACGTCGTCTTCAGGACAGATGCTGCATCCAGATGTTTTCTAGGGATGCACGATAATATCGGCAGGTCATCGGTATCAGCCGATAAAGGCTTTAATAGGCCTTATCGTCATCGGCCCAAAATGAATATTTCTGCCGATATGACAGACCGATAACATGAAGCTGTTTACCATGTCATAGACGAGAAATGAAATTGCATCGTCTGTGAAAAGGCAGAGATGCTCAGTTTCATACCTCTCATACTTGACATATAGGATATAGGCTTATTATCATTTATTGGACTGAAAAGGAGGGCTATGTTTTCACTAAGGACTGAAGCTGTTTAAATATTGTGCCGTTTCTGGCATGTTGTGTGTAGCTCTTTGTGCAGCACAGATTGAGCTTAGTTTGAAGTTCCAGTTTTAAGGATTGTATAACCCCATTATGGGCCCCTATTTGGATTAATTCAGTTAATATATTATTGAGTTTAAGCAAGTCTGTAACACAGCACACTATGTCTATTGACTTTCTTTCAGTTGGCTTTAATTGCTGTGCAGTTGTACAATGCACTTACTTTCACATGATCCCTGTGGACAGAATTTATATTTAGTGACTTTTTTAGCAATTTTTGAAAAGGGGCCAAATTTGCCCTGGTTGTGGCTATTGTTAGGATTGCCTCAGGGAGAGGTAATCCTAACAATAGAGTCTTGTGGTGTTCACAGCCTTGATCGGACCTCTGAATTCTCTGAATGCCAAGTTCACAAGTTTTCTGACCTTGTTGAAGCCACAGAAGTTTATTTTCCATTATGTTGTGGATAAGCCTCTTTTAATTAATGTTATTTTATGTCTGAGGAAAATGCTGAAATTCCCAAATGCCTCATCATTTCCTGTCATCATGCTTTTGTATGTCCTGCAATAAGTTACCTGCCTGCTAGCTTGCTCGCATATTGCAGTTGCGGAGAAGTTGTGTTGTCGTGACTTAACCACTTGAACGCCAAGCATACACATGTTGTAACTTTCCTTCAGAGCAGTGTATACTGTAATGAAAGGATTGGATTTTGATCTGTTATTTTAGTGGCCCCGATGTTTATCCTTAGGATCAGCTCTGGTCAACTCTAATATCTGTGAATATAAAAACTCCAAGGTCTCAACAAAGAGGCTCAACACTGTTGTTAAACTGTCTAATCAAACATTTATTTATTATGTATTCAGCTTTACCTTCAGACAAATTGGCAGCAAAAAATATATTTCAACTCTGAGCCCAAATTTGATGCTTTAAAAGGAAGTGCTACAGACAATAAAGCCAGCCGTAAATCACCAAAGGGCTTGTTGAGATAAGCCTCTCCCCGACCAGCCCGTCTTCATGAGGGCTGGGCTGTGAGCTGCTGAGATGACCTCTACTCTCAACAGGCAAATACACTGGAGCAAATTTCCATAAAAGTCATTGTTCTGAAAAACTGAAGTGAATATTCAAACTCTAAAAGGTTACTTTCTCCAATAAGACAGGTGGTAAATTAGCGTAGAGACTAATAACAGCAAATGACCAGTAAACAAGGCGGCATATGTAGATAACAAAATTACAGACAGACAATAGATACAATTTAAAAAGCGACAGTAGAGGAAATTGAAACATGTTGCATATTCACCCCAAACCACCCTGTTCTCTCTACTTTACTATCCACATCTACTCAGTGCAGCTTGACATGCTTTACACCCCGAAGTCTGAAGGGAAGAGAATGGATGTAAGAAATTCACGAGAACAACTATCAGCAGTCTAATGACACTCTAACATTCACTTGTTGTGTTTGGTGATCTTTGTGTTGAAGTCCATCTCTTCCCTTTTTCCCACTGGAGATCCAGGTTTGTCATTCCCTCAGTCAGCCTGGGCCCGCCCTTCCTCTCTGCTAGTTGTAAGGCTTCTTCAGGTCTGCAGCATCGTCCACACCCTCCCACACTCCTTCCACAGAAATCCCCTTGTTTGCTCTTTGAATTCTCCACCAGCCCATCTCTCCTCCCTGCTGTGACTTTGTTCACCCATCACTGTCTGTCCTACTGGCTAGAATAGATAGTTATAATAATAACAACCAACAGCCATGATATCTAATGTGCCATGGGTACTAGTAAGGAAAGTGCTTAAGCGGTTGAAGCTAAAAGTAGACATCAATTAAAGTGGCACTGAAGTGCGAGCCTTCCATCTCAGAGCAGCATTCTGTATATACTACCCTCTTAGGCTGTCGTCTCAGAAATTGCATCAAACAATTTTGTCATTTTCGTGGAAGTGTCTCGTGACAGAAGGCTGACGCTTGTCAAGCTGCATTTTGTGGACATTTGCACATTGTGAATAATCCTGGGATGTTTCAATCATTCAAACAACCAATGAATCAAATCTTGTATAGCCAATATTCATAAATCACAATTTGCCTCAATTTGTCTCCCAGTGACATGCTGCTATTTATCAAATGTTTATGTCAATTATCTAAGTTTAGCATGTTGGCGAGGTAAGATTAGCTCATTAAGGCAAAGTGCAGCAGAGATGTAGGGGTGGAAATTATGTCAGTCATAAGAAGTTCACGTTTTCCCAAATGACTCCCAAAGTGTGTACAACAGCAAGAGAATGCATCACACAAATGTTCAGTGAATTCCGACTGTATCAGAAGTGTGTTCAGTCTGTTGCTAAACCAAACTCTGATATTCAGTTTAGTATAAAAGTAGTCTATACAGTACAATCACTGTACATAAGGGCACTTTCTCAGCAGCCGACTGTTTCTATCAGGTTATGATTGTTTCTGTTAATCTCTAAAGCTATTTTAACAAGAAAGTAACTGTAAATCACAGCCCTGCTGATAAATGTTCTTGGACACCAATGTGGAGAGCTCCACTGTAAAAAGCTCCTGATTCCCTCAGTGACATGGTGAGCCCTTTTTGAAAATGTATTGATATAGTTGATCCTAAATAGCTCTAGTCTGATAGAAATGTATTAGTTCTGCAGATGTTTGGTCATTAACCCCTGGACAAAGTAAAATGATGACCAGGGCAGGACCAGGTTAATTATTAGAATCTAACATCCACATGTTTACAACACACTGCATACACTGTTACTGTTCTGTGTAAATATATTTTTTGTTTTCTGTTTATTCTAGTGATGCAGTGCTTAATTATACACATACAAATAAATTGATTTAAAAAGAAAATCCCTTCTCTCAGTCTTGTCCTTGAGTAAAATGAATACTCCAAACAAGCAGGGGGCAGTATATTATGCTGTAAAAATAAAATAAAAAGCCCTTAGGTGCGTTCTTCTTTATGATGGTCAGACTGGCCCACAGACACATTGGGACAAATCCTGCTGGGCTGTTGTATCGGTGGCCGATGGCCCTCACCACCACACTATGTGCCCTTGTCAATCAGGGTGAGCATGGGAGTGTGCTGCTCGTGTGTTTGGGCTCACAAGCCAATAAGATCTAATGTCAGCATTAATAAATCTGACCTCAGTATAGGGCACTTGCTAACTTGTTACTAAACTTGAATGGATTTGTAATTGAATGGGTGCTGAGAGTAAACGGCTGCTACACAGGTTTAGAGCCTTCTCACAGCTATTACTTCTTCATCTTCTCGTGTTGGACTGAGGGAAGACTGACTCACTGTCACCTCTAGAGGTATGAAGTGGTATTAGGGAGAAAGTGACAGGATGAGCCAAGGCTAGCTGGTTAGCATGCTAACTTAAAGGGGACATTGTATGCCCATTTTACCACAAGTTGATATGGTTCCTTGGGGTCTTAATGAAATGTCTGTAACATACTTTGGTCAAAATACCACAAGGATCATATAAAACAGCACCCTTTTTACCCTGTCTAAAACAGCCCTCCACAGAGTGACCTGTTTTGAGTGCCTGTTCCTTTAAATGCTAGTGAGCCAGCTCCCCCTCCCTCCCCTCCCCCGTGATTTTAAACAATATAAATTACATATTTTATATGATATAAATTATCAAATATGCATCCCATACTTTGTATTCCCCTTCTGTTGTCCTGGAGTTTTAATTTTCCCAATCACATAATTAAATGTCCCCCTCTGCCCATCCACTACAAGCACACAAGCAGACAGACAGAGAGAGAAAGAGAGGGGTGGGGGGGGGCTATGAAGACCATCATTTACCCCCGAACCCCGACATTCAACGGGTACAACAACAAGCGGAGAAAGCAGA
Organism: Hippoglossus stenolepis; assembly: GCF_022539355.2. Classification (NCBI taxonomy): domain Eukaryota; kingdom Metazoa; phylum Chordata; class Actinopteri; order Pleuronectiformes; family Pleuronectidae; genus Hippoglossus; species Hippoglossus stenolepis. The sequence continues at coordinate 29,297,300 of NC_061483.1, read as the reverse complement.
ATCGCGGGCTGACCTTATATATACAGTCTATGGGGCTGACCAGCGCAGAGAAATGCACGTCCCGTGTGAACAGCCAGGCGGCTGCGCGCTTGAGAACGGCGCTGCGCTTCCGCGTCCGGTGTAAACCCGGCGTAACGAGTGTGGGGGTGCGGGGGGGGATGAGGTGGGGGGTGGGCCAAGGCCATGTAGGGAGACTTCCAGTGTATTGTGACGACACAATACACAGGAAGCTCATTCCAGTCACTCAAGCATGACGTTTCTGACTTAGAGGAACCATAACAAAACGCGCAAGTGTTTTTTTTCCAGAGTTTTTGGGTTGGTAGACATGCCAGATACCCACATTAACGTGTAGAAGCTCTAACAAAGTGGAATTTTCATGATATGTCCCCTTTAAAATATTTCTTTGACACAGTGTCAAAAACGCTTTACATTCTGTTGTAAATCTTAGAAACCCTTTTGAACGTTTCTATCATTTTACGCATTTGCTCTTAATGATACAAAAATAAATGTCCATGTATATAATTTCTGGTTTGGGGTGTTTGTTTTGCACCTGGCATTTTCTCTGAGTGAAAATATGTTTTATTATATATGTTTTTTAAATTGTCATGTCAGCAATCAGCACCACCAATCCAAAACAAATGGAGTCAGTGTCAAAATCCAGTCAAACCCTAACACACACACACACATATATTTGGGGGGGTGAACCACGTAAATGAGGGCAAACCTAAAGTCCATCCTTCCATTGGCTGATGTTCATTTTTCTTTTCCTGTAAGTCAGTCACAGTTCCATGAACAGCTCATTGAAGCTGTTTCTCTTCTTTTCCACTCAGAAGTCGTGATCCAGAGGTCAAAAGCTCAGAAAGAAGCATGTTACATGTGGCAGTCTAGACGGTGGCATCTGTGAAGTCCCGTCTGGTAAATCCTTTCTGAAAAACACAAAGCAACAATACAAATACTGGGTATGGTGGACAAACAATAAGGGTTGTTCCAAAGACTGATGCAGTGATTAGGTTAGCAATTCGTGCTGCCTACTACCATTTACTGCATGTTACTGTGCAGCACAGCACATCAAGTTAGAGAGACCTTTGCACTTTTCACCTCTGTATGTGGGTCTTTAATCCTGTTCAGCTTATTTAAAGTTCCAGTGGGTAAAATGTAGGTGAAAGTGATCTAATGGCAAAAATGGAATATATTGTGTAATCATCTAAACGTACGAATTTGTTTTCTTTACCCTAGAATGTGCCCTTTATATTTACACAGGGAGTGGGTCCTCTCTAAGGAGGCCGCCATGTTTTTTACAGTAATCCAAACTGGACAAACTAAACATCTTTTGAGTTGTTATGAAAACTGAAGGCTACCACATGTTCTCCTTCACATTTGGAAGGGGAGGGTAAGGTGAGGGGCATTCAGCTGCAACATGCAACTTCACCACTAGATGTCACTAAATTCTACACACTGAACCTTTAAACCCCTGTTGCTATATTACTCTAATTTTAAAATCATTACACTGGCTTCCGGTTTTTATAATCCATTTTAAAATTTAATTCGGAACTTATACACACTAGTGGTTTCATGCAATTAATCTTCAGTTGTTCTTGTCATGAGCACTTTTCATTAAGACAAATAGTTCACATTTCCATGCTGACGGTATTGCAACAGCTTATCATATACAGAATATAATTCTTTTTTATGGCTTATATCAGCATCCTGACCTAATCTTTACTGCCCCCATGTGTTGAAGCCTCATGCCTATTTGAACAGTGTTTCCCAGTGCATTTCACAAAGTGCAGCTTTCTGAGGTTTGGGATAAGTCTTTGGTTTCGGTTAGGCATCACTGAGATCGATGGTTCAGGTAGGGCTAAAATGGGTAAGATTAAAGAACAACTTATATGAAAGCAGCAGTTTGACTCAACGCACCCACCTACTTAATAGCTAAATGTATATTTTTATATGTGACCTATGTTTTTTGTGCTACAGTTCTTCACAGCAGGGGTCCATTTTTAGTTTAAGACATTTTGACCTTATAAAGTTGTTTCATGAAAATGTTAGCAACCAGTGGCAGTTACCCAACAGATGTGGTGCAACATTTAAATTCATTTGGAGTCACATTTTAATATAACTGACAAATCCTATATTGGAATATTCCCAAATTTACTCTTCTTTTAGCTCTGGTTTTTTCTCCACCAGCTCTTGAAAAATATATCTTCTAAATGCTCCACTTTTCAGTTTTGATATTGGATGTAGGATGCAGGTCATAGAGGGTTTATCAAACCCTTTTCAATGACAAGAGCAGCTTGATAAAAAGCAGAGACTAAACCCAAACTGAAGTAGCAGCCCACAAAACCTAGACAATGAGTTTGAAGACTTCTTGAACAAAGTGAGACAAAATGCTTGATAGTTAGCTGAGGGTTTATCACTCGGAGCAAGACCTTTCATGTTAGACATTGTCATTTGATCCATTGATAATTTGATAATGACAGTTTAGAGAGCAACTACACTTAAAAATCCCCCTGAAGAATCCCCCTTGTGCTGTCATCTAGTGGTGACTAATGCCAGGAGCAGACACCTCCCACACACAATCATTGTAGTACTCCTCTCGGGTTATCTCAGGACATTTCTTGTCAGTCTATCTTTTAAGATGAGGACAAATTGATTTTGTCAAGAAAGCTCAAACAAAAAAGCTCATAGTTCGAATGAGAAGGAGTTGCCCTCTGGGAGCCATGAACAGAAGAATCCTTTACTTTGCCTTTCCTTTTTTTCTACACACAAAGGAATGTGACCTCTGCATATAACCCTTCCCAGAGAAGTGGACACACACACACACACACACACACACACACACACACACACACACACACACACACACACACACACACACACACACACACACACACACACACACACACACACACACACACACACACACACACACACACACACACACACACACTAGGGGTGGTGGGTAGTTTCACCTGCAGTGCCCAGGGATCAGTTGTGGGTTTAGGGGCTTTACCCATTCACTGCCCCCCGCCCAAAGTCCCAGTCATTTCAGGGAATCAAACCCTTTTGTCCCAAGTGGCTTCTCTTACCTCTAGGCCACAGCTGACCCCACCGCAAAGCTCTTGGCAGTGTGTCCACTGGTTATATAGATGCTTTGGTGCAGTTTGTTTGTTCTGTGACTTGTGAAGACAGCCCAGACTGTGGAGACAGTTGTGTTTTGTTTTGTCTGTATACAGAAGGAGCATAACAGCGGGCTGCCAAGTCCACCTAACCAAAGTCCTCTTTTATTCATCCCAGAAGGCACAAGAGAGACAAACCCACAATGTCTCAGCCAGATTCTCATTCCTGCTGAGAGCGGTCACTCAAACACTCAAACTTAACAAAACCAGAGACACAGGCAGTGACTGACAGAAGGAGAATATTCAGGAGATAAAGCAGCATTCAGAACATAGAGCAGTGCTGTCACCGTGTAAGACAAAAATAAAGGTTTTAGTTTATATAAATCTCTCAAATCATACAATTGTAGCTTTCTATGGTCAAGTTCTTCCACTACAATTAGATAGCTGTCTATAAAAGGAGCTGCTAGGCTTGTTCATGTCCAGGCGGCTGTAATCCTGTTAGCCATTCACTTTGGATTTTTATCAACTTCATAACCTGGAGAAAACCTGTTCTAAGTTGTACTCTTTATCCGATATTTGACTTCATTTCAAAAATACTCCCATTGTGCTGTGGGAAAAAAATTCTGCAATGCCTTTGACTTTTACTTATGCATCATGAAGCAACATCTCAAATTCTTCAAGTATTCTGTCTCCTGTCTACTCTATTTTACAGCATTCAAATGTCACTATACTCACTACATAGATTTCACAAGATGATATTGAAGAATTGGGTGACTGAAATCTTGAGTAAATAAGAAAAAAGTAAGAAGCAAAAGTAAAACTTCATCACCACTGATTATCTAATGTATGACTTTGCAGAGTGAGAGCAACCCCAATGCAGATCAGAACTTTGGTAACTCTATATGTATTGACAGTCTGCTACAGAGAAGGTATTTTGTGTTTGCAGAGCCAAGTATCCCTGAATAAGGCATGGATAGAAGAGTAAAGTGAAGGAGGGAGGGATGGGACCAATTGCAAGAGAGAAATGGAGGTCTAGTGGGATAAAAAACAGATGTGTGCAAACATAAACCAGAAAAACATCTGGTGGAGATAAAGGTTCAGAGCACAATGTCAGCCAACACCCACACATTCTGCTTGCAATTTCAACGTCAGGATCACGCCTTCATTCAAACATAGCAACATAAAACACCATATTAACAGTGAAATGTTATTTTTAGTTCTGCCTCTTCAATCTGTTTATAACACTGGGCTGAGATTTTATCGTCTCAGAGTACAAACAGAACATAATAAATCTTTGGGGGATGAGTAGGGTCATCAATGAGTAATAATTAAATAAATATAAATTAACAACTTAACAGAATTCAATATTTGATATTCAGTTAAATCAATATCACAAAATAACTTGAATTCCACAACAATGCTGACCGGCAAACATGTTGCTACTTCAAACGGAAATGAGATAAATCCAGTGATTTGTTTATAAAAACACCCCAACGAGAAACAAAGAGGATAAAGGAGCTTGGTCCGGGCCGACCTGATTTACAGATTCAGCAGCAAGTGATGAGGACGAGCTCACACCTTCTGCCGCTCTTGTTATGAGAAACACAGTTGATTAACTGGATGGTGTAAGTCATGACTTTTACTGCTTCAGCTGTTTGCTGTTTTGCGCGACCTAAAACATCTCTCTGAGAAATGCAAATGCCATGAAAGTTACCACAGTCACAATGAGGCTACATTTTCGATGCAGGCTACAGGACTTTCATATTGTGTGTTGGGTTGTTTTTAATGAGTCTGGCTTCAGTTCACACACACACACACACACACACACACACACACACACACACACACACACACACACACACACACACACACACACACACACACACACACACACACACACACACACACACACACACACACACACAAAACTCTGTGCCCCCACCCAATAAATGTTATCACCAGCCGCCACTGCGTAACGATATGATCACAAAACCTAAAACATCAGGAAAAGTAATGGAATACGAAACTTGAAAATGCTCTCAGAAGTAAAACATTTGCTTGTCTCAAAAAATTCTAATGTTTTGTCTTTAACTTTATTTTGATGAGCACGATGTAGAAACGTTATCTAACACATTCACTGAATTGTCTCTGTCAGTGAGTGAGTCGCTGCTAAAGTGCCATGGACCAGAAGGAAAACAGATAAATAACTGAGACTTGAAAGTGAGTCAGAAACAACACCAGCTGTGCAAGAAAACAGGACCCTTGTCTGGACATAATGCGGGAAGTTAGTGTCTTGGACCTGTCTCACAAACCAAGGGCCCAACGATTTGAATGGAGACTTTAGTGATGTGGCTTCCAACTGGTTTCAACTGAAGTAACCCTGAACCACTCAGTAAGTTGACTGTCAGGTCACATGACAGTACCAGTGTAGTTCAGTTCTCTGCAAACACTTCATGAGGTTTTGGCTGACTCTGAAATCTAAAGGCCTCCTAGTGACTCTTCAGAATGGACTCTTTCACTCATGTAACAAAGTGAAATCACTGGTGTGAGGAACCAGACTCACTCAGAGTACTTTTTACTTAACATACTCTGGTGCAATATGATTGGTGTACAACACTTCCAAGTTAACAAGTTAATGTGCTTCATTCCTGTGGCAGATCCTCAAGATTTAAAACTCTTCATGTTACAAACGTCTGAGCTATGACACGGAGCCCTACCTCCAAATCCAAGCTGATGTTTAAATCTCTAATGCTTAGTTCAAATGGAAAAAAGTTTACATATAATGTAATTCTATTGACTAATGTCTTGGTGAGCGAGCAGCACTTTGTTAAACCTGCACTCTTTTGTCCTGAACCAAGATTTGTTTGTTGTTGCTGCTTAGCCAGCTCTTTAACAAAGGAACCATGGTTGCAGCTATAGTTTGTGTTCAACATTTGAATGTTTTTTGTTATCAGCAGCTGTGGTTCTCACCTGTTTGTAGTCTTTGTGCAGCTTGTTGTACTGGAACATGTTGTAGAGCACAGTTGAGGCTGCTTTGGCAGTTTTTACACTCCCAGAGCTAAACCAAGACACAGTGAGAAACAGGGAAAACAAGGAGGATTAACAAGGAGGAAATTCCAGAGCATAAGCAGGGGGGTGGGGGTGGGGGTGGAACTCACTGATAAACACTAAAAATGAGCAGATAATTGGCTGAAGGTTATATGTTTGTCTGGCCACTGGGAAATAACAACTCCAGAATATGTAAAGTAAACAGGAAACTGGGAGGTCGAAGCTCTGGTGTATCTGATTGTGAAACCTTAAAAATCTTGACCAATTATAAGGAGCCCGGAAAAGGTTACTCAATGAAACAGTTTTATAATATTATTGGTGAGCTTATATTTTGTACTTTTCCTGCTTTCTGAAGCACCAGCTCTTTTCTCTCACTGTACGACACTGATAGTTTTCACATTGTAGTGGAAGTCAGTCCTACCTGTTATCATGGAAGGTCTTAATGCCCACCAGTTTGGGAAGGCCGTTGAAGTGGGAGACGTCTCGTGCTGCCATAGAACTGCAGGTGACCAGGTGATTGAGTGCTCCACACATATTGGACACCACCTCGCTGGACGGGGTTTTCTGTAGACCATCACATGGCAGCTTGGACACAAGAGCATTCACCATGTTCTTAGCTGCAAGGACAAAGAGGAAATGGTGGTTGTCTGACAGGAGAAAATGCTCAGAGAATTTGTTCACAATTGAAAACCCTGAAAACTTTTACTCTAAAATACTCAAAAAGATTCAAAGCTGTAACTGCTGCCAAAGGAGTTTCTAAAAAGTACTGAGTTAGGGATCTGAATATTTTTTTGTTGTTAGATTAATGTTTTTGATTTTATGGATGACAGTTAGCGAGAGAGTTTTTTGCCTCAAGGAGAGAGGAAGACCTTGAATGATTTTGATGGTGTCTTACCCATGTTGTCTTTATTGGCAGAGTGTCTGGCCAGATTTCTCAGCAGGCCAGTCAAAGGTCTCAGCTCCATCTCATTGTTGGTGTCTAACAGATCCAGCAGGATGGGCAGCATCTTCTCCTGCTCCATCACCACACCACTCAGCACTGATGACCACTGGCAGAGAGGGACACACATCACATCAGCCTGAGTGAGATTCTCTTCTCATCATTTTGTGCTCTATCTGCTCTTGAAGGATCCAATTTCGAAGCAACAATAAATGACTTCAGTTTACATGAATATACAGTACGAGCATAGTTTCTGTGATAGTTAAGGGCCTACCCAGGTCTCTCCTGTGGTGATATTTTGCAGGGCTCCTATGGCAGCCTCACGGCTGGTGGAGCTGATGTCCCTGTTTTGTAGAACAACCTTGTACATCTCCACCACCTTGGGGTGCCACAGCCACTCAGCCCCTTTAGGTTGTCGGGACACCTCCGACAGTATGGTCAGGTTCTGGTTACGCTGCAGTGGAGAGAAGGAAAGGGAAAGAATATTGTTAATTTACAGTAGAATACAGTCTCAAACAGGTTTCATGATGAAAGTTTTTCTCTTGCATAATGTTATGGGCCTTGTGCATGTGTGCAACCTCTGCTTTTAAGAAAAGGCAAAGGAAGGGTAGAATTTTTATAAGACACCAATATCAGAATGGACACACACAGCCTGGAGGTGTCGACAAGCACAGCAGCTAAGAAACAAACAACACCATGGAGTTATCAGACATTACTGCCTCAGGGAGAATAGAGGCTGTCAGCTAAAATGACAACTTTGACTAGCAGAGCTTATCAGTTGTAAAAGGTAAATGGTCTGTATTTATATAGAGTGTTTCTAATCTTGAAGACCAATCAAAGCTCTTTACGACAGTTTTTTGCCATTCACCCATTCACACACACATACAGTGCATCTATGGGCAGCGCTTTTTTCTATGAGGGGCAATTCGGGTTTCAGTATCAGCCAGCCACAGCCACCAAAACTCCCATAGACTCTATATGAAGCTCAGCGTAACTTTCCCACATTCTGCCCCACTCTCTTCCAGCCCATCATACGGTTGCTGTCAAACTTTAAATACCTTCTCCTCTCTTCGGCAGTCAGCCGTCATTTCAGTGATCCGCTGTAACATGCCTCCACCCCAATCTCCTCCAGTCTTCAGCAGAGTCATCATCACCATATCAGGATCCTCAAACACCACCAGTGTCTAGAACATAGGTCTAGAACCTGGGGGGATTCCTATTCTACATCGTGCTTTACCCCTTTCTAGTCCTGATGACATCACAGAGGGGTCTAAAACACCAAAGGACTTAAAATATTCACCATCACCTTCTCTTCTGCATGGCAATAAATGCTTGTTCAACCGTTAAATCGAAGCCCCCCCAGGTATTAACTTCCCACTAGCCAGAAATGACCCTTGCATCTTGCGCTGATGATGTCAGAACAATTGGGGGATGGAGCATGTTATTAAAGTCCCACCGGTACACAAACTACACCAATCTCCAGTCAGTCTCAGCTGTTGGGCCATCTGCTAACATGGAGGAGGAAGGATATATGTCAGCCAGCATCAAGGGGTCAATCGAGTCCTAATGTCGGCCATCTTGTACCCTTGCTAATTAAGCTAAAGTTAACTACTTTAGATGACTTTGCCTGACTTTTGAAATGTTTCTAGCAAATTCATTTAAAAAATGGGGTTAGGGTTAGTGATCTTAAATATGCTCTTTATGGCTACAATACAGATTGTTCTAATATCTAAAGCTACACATCCCAGGCAAAAAGGCAGCATCCCATGGAAGGCATGGGAATAATTATTATATCACTGTGTCCTATTAATATAAATCTGTTGAGACTTTTTGATTCTACCCCGTTTTGCTCGTAAGCTTACATACAAAAGATTATTGTTTGGCCAACTTAAAAAAATACTTCATTTCATAACACATAAACAATTTTTGTTTGTTAAACTTTAATTTCACAAATTACATTGAAATAATTGCCAGCTAAAATACACTTTTTTTTTTATTTGTGTGTTGCCAGTTTTTTAGCAGATAAACATATTAACACACGGTTTATTATTAAATTTTGCTCTTATGTTTCTAGCTATGGAAAGGACAAAAATCACATAACCCTCCAAACTCACACAGTGCACAGTATCATTGTTTGTGTAGCTCCATGCACATTGCTGCAAGTATGGGGCCTGTGGTCCCTAGTTACCCTCGTAAATCTCTGTTAGGACAATCACTGTTCAGGGGGAGGGGTTTAAATGCACAGCCAATTTGGCTATTTGTTTTCAAGACATTTTGTTAAGGACCAAATTCCAACCAGAATCATTAGGTATCCTTTGGAGACTTTTCCATGCGAGTTTCTAATGTAGTCCAGCCAGGACTCGTCAAGACACATACATTTTCCTCTGGACTTTAGTGTTAAACAGATGCACAAACAAAGGAACAGAGCACCACTATCCTCAGGCCTCACTGAAGCAGAATTGTCCTCCCTGTCCCTCCTTCATGTAACCTGGCTAATAATCTCCTCTCAGCAATGGTCTATCACATATAAAAAACACATGTGTACTTTTCTTCACTCTAAGGGTGATAATGAGAACATACGTGTAACATGGAGCCTGATGTTCTAGGGCCTCCATTGAGATGTATAAGTGGATGTACAACATTTGGCCTATTCAAGAGTGGTTATCTGGCTAAAAACTGACGTGAGCACAAAGAAAACTATAATGACACACAGCAAAGATCAAAATCAAGATAATCAAGAACATGTCACTGCACAGGGAATAAGAGCACTGCAGCATCAGCTAGAGGGATGTGACAGGTGGAGCCATGGCAGACGAACTGGACAAGCTCGCTCGATACTATTGCTTATCCTCTGGCCTAAGCCAAGAAGAACTAAACTGATTTATTATTTTGCAGTAAAGGGGTAGATGTTTTGATAAGTGGACAAGAGTGTGATTTTATTAGTGTGATGAATTTTACCTGTGAGTTTTTTTTGTTGTACATAGTAAAGCAACCCAGGGTGTCAATGTCCCTGGAGGCAGAAGCTCTCGATGGGCCCTCCAGGCGGAGTCGCACTGATGAAGGAAGCTCCGTGTACAGCTGGTAGGACAGATTCCTCATCACACACACTGAATTCTCCAAACCCTGGACAGAAAAGAGTGGAGGCAAATGTACGTTTACGTTACTAACTAACTATATCGAGTTAATAATGAAACATGTTAACTCCAAATCTGGGTAGAAGCTTGTACTCTTATGATCAGAAACTGTACAACTGCGTCTGACCTCAAAGAAGAAACGACCCTGATTCACACAGTGGAGAACAGGTGTGAGTACTGAGTAACACTATGTTGATATGATATGACCTCCATCAGGATACAAGATGTTGGTCATGTTGCACAGCTGTCGTCCTTGGTTTGTCTGAATAACCCTAAATTGCCAAAGTTGGTTTGTATTTATATATTGAAAACTTAACCATCTCAATATTTTGAGTGAGTAATCACCAAGATTTGGGACAAAATTAAAGCAAATGAGAGCGATCCCTCAGCTAGTTAACGGTTCACACAGAATTTGCTCACGTAAACTGAGAATTGATAGGAATTGAAGGACAAGGATTTGAAAGTGGTCCTGTCAGCAAATCATGGAGGGGAAGGTCTAAATGCTGACAACAGCATCACTCAGTATGATCTATTTGCTTCACTCAAATTTATTCAAAATCACATTTTTGAGTTTAGATACAATATGAGAACAGCCACCATTAACTTTCAGTCTTAGCACTGAGATCCTCCTCCAACATGTTTGCTCAATCCGGTGCAGGAGGTGTACATGTTGATGTTTAACAGAAGCTGCCTGTTAATCAGTCATCTGCCAGTTGGTTAAAGGCTTTTCCAAGTTAATCATCCGATGAAATTCCAGTGTAGCAGGTGTTCAACCTGTCACTGCTCCAGTCTGTAGTCCCCACATGTTTCAAGGAGACCATCATTGTCCCTATTCCCAAAAAAACTAAAACCCTCTGCCTGAACGACTACCGCCCAGTAGCACTCACCTCCACCATCATGAAGTGTTTTGAGCGGCTAGTCAAACCCTTCATCACCTCCACCCTCCCTGACTCTCTGGACCCTCTTCAGTTTGCCTACAGGCCAAATAGGTCGACTGCAGATGATACAATTCAGCATTCAACACCATCGTGCCCCTGAAGCTCGTCACCAAGCTCAGAGACCTTGGGCTCAACATCGCCCTCCGTGACTGGATTCTGAACTTCCTGACGGGCAGACCACAGGCGGTGCGGATAGGCAGCACCACATCCTCCACCCTGACTCTAAACACTCCCCCAGGGCTGCGTCTCAGTCCTCTCCTGTACTCCCTGTTCACGCATGACTGCGTGGCCACCCACAGCTCCAACACCATCATTAAGTTTGCTGATGACACGACTGTCATAGGCCTGATCACCGGCGACGATGAGAAGGCCTACAGAGAGGAGGTCAGAGCCCTGACATGTTGGTGCCAGGACAACAACCTCCATCTCAACATCGGCAAAACGAAGGAGCTGATCGTGGACTTCAGGAAGAGACAAGGAGTAGAACACGCCCCCCTCTCCATCAACGGGACTACGGTGGAGCGAGTCAGCAGCTTCAGGTTCCTTGGGGTCCACATCAGTGATGACCTGACCTGGACCCACCACACAGACTCCATCAGGAAGACGGCCAGACAGCGGCTCTTCTTCCTCCGCAGGCTGCGGAGGCTCAACATGGATGCCAGGATTCTGTGCAATTTCTACAGGTGCACCATAGAGAGTATCCTGACTGGCTGCATACCGCCTGGTATGGCAGCTGCACCGCCCTGAACCAGAAGGCTTTGCAGAAGGTGGTGAAGTCTGCCCAACACATCACCAGGACGGAGCTACCATCCATTGAGGACCTCTACACCCAGCGGTGTAGGAAGAAGGCCAACCGGATCATCAAAGACCCCTATCACCCCAGCCATAAACTGTTTTGCCTGCTGCCGTCTGGCCGACGGTACCGCAGCATCCGGGCCCGCACCACCAGGCTCAGAGACAGTTTCATCCCCCAGGCCATAAGACTTTTAAACTCCTCCAATCTGCAATAACTCCACTAAACCAGCACCTTAGCATATTTGCACTATTGCACATAATTGCACTATTGTTTTTTTTCTTTAGGTGTATATATATTTAGATATATATATATTTTATTTTCTATTTTAAATTTTTGATATTCTATTTTATATTATTTTATTCAATATTTTTTTGCTTGTAATATTCGGAGCATTGCTATAAGAGAGCCTGTGACCCAAGCATTTCATTGCCAGCGATTGCTTAATGTAATTGTTGTGCATTTGACAATAAACTCTTGAATCTTGAATCTTGAATCTTGAATCTTGAATCTTGAATCTTGAATCTTGAATCTTGAATCTTGAATACTACAGTACTATATACTATACAACTAAAACACACCTATGACTATTTAATAATAAAAATAAAAAAACTATTTCAGCTTTCTGGTGCAGTGATAAATGCACTTGCTTAATGAGTTTAGATCATTAACTTAAGAGCCCTTAGTCTCACCCACCGACAGACAACCTCTGAGCTGCTAAATGCACGCTTGCGTTTTCCTGAATGAGGCTCGACCCATTCTGAAGCCGTCCCACAGATTTTTAAAAACTCAATTTGTTGTAACTGCAATGTGTTAAAGAGAAGGGCTGTTGATATTCCAAATGTTTGTAATTTCCAAGAAATATCACATATATTGTAGTAATCAAACTTAATCATATTTAAATCAGACACCGTTAATTAAAGATTATAAAAATGTCCCAGGCTGTTACCTTGTCCTCAGGCATGTCCTCTTGTGTGATGTAGGACACTAGAGAGTCCACCAGACCTCGCATGTCTCTCATCTTCTGTCTCGTCCTCTCATTCACTGAGCTCAAGTTCCTACACAGACACACACACACACACGGAGCAATTTAAATCCAGACTAGAATCAGAATGCAGTAAAGCTGTCAGACAAAAATGCATCTCTGATCTCTCTTGAATCTCTTAAGTTGGACCTTTATGAGATTTCTGCACTTTGATGTAATTCTATCTGTGGTAAGAAACCAGGAAGTCAGGACTCAAACCTACCTTACAAGGTCAATTCAGTTCCATAAGAAACAAAGAATTAGGTTTCTGATATGGTCATGACCAATTTTTACATTGACATGCAAGATTTAAAGTTTGCTGAGTCATGTGTTTCAACTTATAATGGTTACTTGGTTCAATGAAACCGGCAGGTGATGGTTTCCAAAAGCAACAACCAGGTCCTGTCCCTAATATTGACTCTGGTTCAATAGTTTGGCTCCACAGCAATAGCAGAAAAGATTCATGGCTACTTTACTGTATCTATCGAAACGTCTGAGTCTCCTCAAATGATCCAGAACACATCAGTGTGTATAAGTATCTTCAAATGCAAATCTATGGAGAGAAAAAGCCTGCACCTCTGTCCTGTTTCGTAGTGTACAGTATATAGTGAAAATGACCATCAAACCAACCAACAAATCCAGAGAAAAACAGTTCCCTGCATCTACAGCTGCAGACTGCAGAGAGAATCAAAACAACGTATTTCTCTGACTATTCCTCTCGTGCCATTGTCACGTCCAAGTTTGAGCTCGTATGGAGTCACCTGAGGCAGCCGCTGGTGTTGTAGAAGATGTCTCTCTCAGATGGACTCAGTGGAAGACTGCTACACAGAGGAATCAGCACTGCATCTGTCAGCTCTGATAAAGCTTCTTTAGACAGCTTCTGCTTCAGGTTGTCTCTGGAGGACAGATTCCACAGGACGCCTGCAGCAACGACACATTTTATACACAAACTCAAATATACAGTAAACTTTAAATAAAGGTAAATCACCTACAATACCTGTATTATATGATGGATTACTGATTAATACATATCATATCATTCAAACCAGTTTGAAACCAGGAGACCATTATTACCTGTGATGATCTTTTGAAGCTCCTCGTCAGGTTCGCGAAGGATGCTGACGAGATGGGTCAAACCACCGGCATCTATCAGTGCCACCTTGTTGTCAGAGTTCTCGTAGATGAGGTTCCGCGTGGCGCCCGTGGAGTAACGCTGCACTTCCTGGTTGTCGCTGGTGAAAAGCTGAACCAGAGCTGGAATGCCGTACAGCGCACGCACCTTTAAGAGAGCAGATCAGGAACACACACCACACACTGTAAATAAACAAAGAGTACGTTGAATACTTTGAATGAATGTGTGATGAAGTGGTTGTGCTACTTGAAACGATCCAACACACAAACACACATCCATCTTTGTCTTCTTTTTCACAACACATGAAGGATTGATTCCAGAGCAGGATGTACTCTGTCTATTTAAATTAGTGCAAGTCTTTCTTAGTGGGTGAAACTCAGTGCAGTACTGTGCAAACGTACTTTAGATGTTTCGATTTTCTTCCATCACGTAACACCATCATGGAGCTGAGTGATCCCATATTCATTCTGCAGCACGACGAGCCATAAAGAGCTGTCGACAGTGATGAGAGGAACGAGGAGTCCTGCAGCAGAATGACTGCACCTCATCTGCCTCTGACTGACCTAAGATCAAAGCTCAACATCTCTAAGATGCTGGGATCAACCTAGCTTGAAAAACTGTGTATAGTGTACAAAACTGTGTGCAATGTATACATAGGAGAATTGGTGCTGTTGTAATGGCAATAGCTCGTCACACCAGTTTTTTTACTACACTGTAAAAAGTGGAATTATTTTTAAAAGCATCTTCACCTAACATTCAATTACACGAACACTTGTCTGCAGTCGTATATCAGGTGATAGAAGAAGAATTTAACTGGCACATAAATCAAGTATATAGAAATATTGTATTGCGTTGTATTTGGCGAAACCTGTTGCCATATTTTCCTCCCCTTCACCAAACCTCGTCTCAGATAAATTTCTTCTGAACTAGTAACACTTTAACAGATACATTGGAAACCACAACACACCCAATCATAATCTGTGACCATGCACATGTATCACTGACTGTAAATACTGAGCCCCTTCACAGCCCCTCTTTGTTTCAACACATCAGAACAACCCACTTTGTTGCTTTTTACACAGACAGCATACTTCAATGAAATGAACATTGCCCTACAGAAAATTAGTAAATGGTAGACAGTCAAAGCATAATCGCGGGGAAAATAATATACTTCTCAAATAGTCAAAAATCAATAGCAGAAAAGAGGAACTTTACAAAAGCAATCCATCTAAACCAAAACAAGACAAAAACAAGACAAAAACATATACAAAAAAACACAATTCTTTTCAACAACAGAATGTTCTTAGCAATTCAATCAATTAGTGTCACTAAGTAAAGTACATACCTCCACCAAGCAGTCCCCTTATGAAACATATTTAAATTCAGAGGTAAAAAATAAATAACAATTCGAGCCACAGAGAAGAAACCATCCAACATGAAATAAATCACGCCTTTCTCATGTACGTATTCCCCTCTGAACATGGAGCTGACACAGAGGAATTTCTCTACAGCCTGGATTTACTCAAACCGTCTAAAAAAGAGGTTACTTCTGGTACATGTATTATCATCCTGACTGTATTATCCTTTCTCTGGAGATATAAGAAGCAAATTCACCTTGAACTAGAACAACTACATCACTTGACACGTTCCACACACTTAACACAAAACACAAACGTGCTTCTGGGAAAGTCATTCATCCTCTGGATAAAAGAAGAAATGAAGCAGCAGAGCTGGCATCACAGCAGAGTTTTACACTTCACTGAGAAAACACACAGGGATACCAACTCTCTGCTCAGCCGATCACTACAGCAAGACAACAGTATTATAGGAATTCAGACCATCAACTCACAAAATAAACTTTTACTAACAAATACACATGACATAATAAACTGGAATATATCTACTTTCCCTCTTCTCTCTGATCATGTGTGGAACTCCTACACATGATGAACTCCTACCTCCCACTCTGCACTGGCAACATCAGGAAATGAAAAACGGACATTTCCCCCGAGCAGTCAGACTCACTTCACCTCAGTTACACCCTCATTGAATCCCCCTCTCTCACTAATGGAACAAATCATCATATGAAAACTCTGCCTATATAGAAAAACAAAAATCAAAGCAGATTAGAATCAGCAAACCCTCTTTAATAATACATGGAACAGTGGTGGGGTGACAATTGCCCTGCACATACACTGTATACAGCACAATCAGTAAACTATTTAATATTGTTATAATTCTATTTCATAATAACGCCATCATGCTGTTATTTACACCGTGTGATTGGTTAACATAAATAATCGGTAGATTGTGTCTTTAATATTATTGGTTGCAAAAGTCAATGCATTACAACACTATATGATGTCATTTTCTGATGTCATGATGATGTCATTTCTGGAGGATCTCCAGAGTTCAGTGCATGTCTTAAGCAGCTTATGTTACACCATAATACAGACTGGAAGACATTTTAAAGAACAGTGTGGTTCAGATCAGTGCAAATATTTTGTAGGTTTGGTTTTGTAAGTTCATTAGTCAAAAACAGGGAGAGCACAACAACTTAAACATTGCCCAATGCAGAAGTTGTGGGTTTGTTTTGATGTTTTATACTGAGTGTACAGAGCTTTTCAACAGGGCTCTGTGTGGAGGAAAAGTACAAGTTTGATGTAATTGATGTAATTATTTTCTTTATTGAGTTTAATCTTGCAGACCAAAGAGACAGTATTAAAGATTATATCCTGTATGATCCTGAATTATTTTTCAATCTATATAAGGTTTAGGTCATAGGATGCAAAGATAGATGTGTTATTGATCTGTGCATGACATCAGAAAAAGGCAATTCTCTGACTTCAGTGTCACGTCACTTATTATAAAACATCATATGATTTTCTGATCAATATAATGACCTCCCACTTGATCAATTAGCTCCAATGCTTACAGTAATCGTCTGGATACACTCTCCCAGGTAATAATCTCACTAAGTGGCTAAAAAACACATTTGTAATGACCCATTAAATATAAAACTATATTCAAAACACATATATCCCATTAAATGTATAGAATGGGACTATTTAACACTGACTCTTGGTTACAATGCACCCGCAGCAGTACAGAGAGAGGTAGAATTAAAGAGGGAAAATGGGGGGAATATCATAGTAAAACATTTACAACCTCTCTCCCGTTACTTCTTCCTCTTCCAATCATATAAGTTTTGATAATTTCAATGTCATTTTTCCTCTACATGCAATCTGTACATCTGTACATACACACCTCACTTCCTCACTGTCTGGGAAAAAGCACAATACCTGCTCTCCTCTTGGATTTTGTGCATCTAAAAGCAATGCTGACCAAACAAACTTGGACTGAGAACAAGTAAAAAAAGAGGGAGGTGGACGTTGCTGACCCACCCTGCCTGTTTCCCTCTGAGTTTCCTGTGTTGCTGGAGGCCCAGGTGGGGGAAGTGTTGTCTGATAAGGTGGGGTCTCCAGCACAACTGTAAAAAACCTGCTATTTGTCAGTTATACTCACACTAAAGGTACAAAACACATCTGCTATTATCTTGCATATTTCTTATTGCGAGATTCTCAATCTTCTTTATAAAGCAAACCATTCTTGATGTTCCTCTGGGGAATGTGCTATACATACTGCAGTGTGATGTAGACAGCAACACTGTTTGGCAAGTGGTTAGGTTATGTGTGTGTGTGTGTGTGTGTGTGTGTGTGTGTGTGTGTGTGTGTGTGTGTGTGTGTGTGTGTGTGTATTTGTGTGTAGGAACTTGAGCTCAGTGAATGAGAGGACGAGACAGAAGATAAGAGACATGCGAGGTCTGGTGGACTCTCTGGTGTCCTACATCACACAAGAGGACATGACTGAGGACAAGGTAACAGCCTGTGACATTTTTATAATAAACGGTGTCTGATTGTCTGTTTCAGTTACCGTCTGTGTCAGTTTGCTTTGTCAAAATATGTCACCAAAAAAATGACATACAACCATGTACAAGCATGTTACCTGTTTTTTTGCATCGTTGCTATGGTAGCACTGGTGTTGTATGTATGCAGCTCCCAGAACTTGCAGGGCCGTGTCTGATTCAGACAGATATCTGACAGCTGTTGCCATGTCGAGACCCTGTATCCTACACACACACACACACACACACACACACACACACACACACACACACACACACACACACACACACACACACACACACACACACACACACACACACACACACACAATAATGGCGTCACACTCCATCAACACAATGACACACATTAATTAATTTACAAATCATCTGACTGAGCTACAAATTAAACCAGGCCAGTTGTCTTAGCTGTGTTAATGAATGGATAACATGTCTCACTCTGCCAGGGGGTCATTGCTGTGTATTGATGCTCCATCCAAGACATCCACTCCTTTCCCAACGCTCCTCACACTGCGGACCGAGGCAGTCCGTTTCAGCGGGGCTTGGTACTGCCCTGCACCCGTCACATGGTTGGTCCGGGACACATGCTGCTGCCACTGTGTTCCCCAGCCATCCCCTGCCATGGGGACCCCCCTGCCAGTCCCAAACCAGCCCTCCCTCTCAAAGGCATAGCCCTGCTGCTGGTTGTGCTGCTGCCGGTTAGTGATGCGGCTGATGGTGCGGTGGGAGGGGCCTTTGTAGGAGGACTGATGCGGCGGCTCCTCCGACCAGCGGCCTCTTTCTTGGGCTAATATCCCACTGAGGCTTCTGCTGTGTTGGGGATCCACAGAGACTGGGAAAGAGGCAGTCTCTGGAGGAACCACCACAGTGAGAGGTAACCTCTCCTGGTCAGCCTGACACATTGACTTGGACCGCCTGCTTCTGTTGTGTGCCTGCACAGTCTGGAAGCTGCTCTGTACCATGTTGCTTCCTTTGTGGCTCAACCTGGAACTCGTCTCCATAGCAGAGCGAGAAGAGAAACCAGAGTGAAGGGGACCTGTGGGAACCTGCAGGGTGGGGGGTGTGGGGATATATAAAAGGTTAGCAGACACACTGCAGCAGATTATTTTGTCTGAATTTCTGATATTAAAAAGATCATTTTCAAATTTCTCAGTTTAGTAAAAGTTGTATAGTTATACAGAAGCTCTAACAGTACGGACAAGGAGCCAAAAAATCACTAGTGTCTTGTTTTTTTAACAGTTTGTAAGATACAGTGCTTGAGGTGAGTAAAACGGTTCAGGGCAGCATATGTTGGTGTAAGACTTTCCGTAATCAGCAGCTCTTCCTGCTCTCCTTAATTCAAGCCTCTTTACTGTAAACTGCAGGAAGCTCACTGATGCCTTTGTATTATTAGACTGGAGAGTTAAACGCAGCAGGAGCAGGGAAATGTCCTGTTTACATTTTTCTTCTGTCTCTACATTGTTCTGAATTTGCTCAGCTTCTGTTTTCCTTCCTTTGTGTGTGTGTGTAATTTTGCAATAAATTTACACAAACTATAATTTAACAGTTAAACTAAATTAAAAAAAGAAATGTTGTTTATTAAATAATTAATTAAGCTCAAACTCAAGATCCTGGTGAGGAACCTAATCTCAGTATTGTACAATGTTAATATTCCTCTTAGAAATACTGGCCCAAACTATAATGGTAAGACAGAAATGTAGTAAACCAGAATAATCATTTTTTACAATCAATGGTGAAATTGATTACTTATAATGCAAATCCCTGCTACAGTCCATCACAGCCAAACATCGACTGTTTGGATAGCTACCATCTCCAAACCAGATTGCTGGTGTACTATAGACTGTATATCAAGATGGACGAAACATTTTCATGTCCTCCCACTGAACAAAAATGAAGCCAAAATATCCTGGATATGGGCATTGTCATCTTGTATCGATGACATCATTTGGAGCAAGAGTCTGAGCAGTACTGATTGTGGGGTGGAGCCATGGTATTGAGGTCAGAACCAAAACACATGCTTGACCATTCGCTAGTCAGTATTCACCTTGTATTCATTGCATGAAATGACTATTAAAAACCAAACTGTTCAGAAATACGAACACTTGGACGCACATCAGTGTTATAAGAATTACCTTAAATGACAAAAAACGTCTTTATTTGATGAGTACTTTGACTTTCTTAATTTGGTCCAACCCACTAACATGGAGGAAGCAGGGCTTTTGAACTTAGATAGCCAGCCACCAGGGGATGATCAGAATATTTTGGCTTCACTTTTGCGAGCTGTCACGTCGTCCATGTTTCTATATAATCTATGGTACTGTATCTTTGGACTGCAAGATTAAACTCAACTTCAAATCATTACATTAAACTTGTACTTTTCCTCCGCACAGAGCCCTGCTACATACACTCAGTATAAAACATAAAAACAAACCAACAACTTTTGCATTGGATAATGTTTAAGTTGCTCCCCCTCCTCCATGTCTTTGACTTAAGCTTCAATAAACTTGTCCGAAACCTACAAAATATTTGCACTGATCTGAACCACACTGTTCTTTAAAATGTTTTCCAGTCTGTATTATGCTGTAACATAAGCTGCTTTCAGACATGCACTGAACTCTGGAGATCCTCCAGACTTTCTCTGGAGGGGCTGTATGTGTGAACTTAAATGACCGACTGAGAGCCTCCGGACATACTGCAGACTTTCTCCGGCCAGTGTGCTAGTATAAAGTCAGCAGAAGGCCCGGAGGAGTCGATGTGAGAAAATAGCAGGATATCCTCCACAGGATTCAACGCGAGTGATGGGATGTTGATGGCGTTTGTAACACGTGACAGACGGAAAAAAAGCAAAAAACAAAAGCAAAGTAAATAAAAATGAAAAAGCTGTGCCATAAACAAAGAGGACACCCGCAAAGATTTCAAAATGGCGATTAGGACCATCGCCCGTGTTGATGTGCTGCAATAAAGAACATGTGACCTCTAAGCAGAATTCATACGTTAACTGTCTCAGATGCTGCGCCACCCCTTACATCACACTCTAGGAACTTCTGTTTTGTTGTGAACGCAGCTGAGCGAGGATTTCCCGTAGTGTTGTTAATGTGACAGGCGACCTCCACAGAAATTCTCAGAAGTTCCTCCGTAGGTCATGTCTGAAAACGGCTATAAGGGTCCATATTGGACATATTATGTTTTGGGCTTCTCACAAACATACATCTCCTTTCACATACATATATTGTCACTCGCATATGTTTTTACCTTAAAGGTGTAAAGTATATGCACATGTGAGAGTGACAATATACAGCATGTGTCCTGTACGGCTCCTGGCGGTGGTACTCACGGCCATGATGCGGCTGGGTGTGTGTATCATGGATCTGGAGCTGAAACCAAGGGTATGTGCTAAGCTCTTTGTCTCAGGAAAGTTGTAATCTAGACAAAAAGAGAAGAAAGATTAAATATTAGTGTTTTGATCATTACAGGGTTTAAAGAAGACAGTGGCAGCCTCATTGACTTCGACAGGAACAAACTGTCAGCAGCTGGTGTTAAGCTGACACAGTCTAAGATAGATTCATATATCAGAGTCCTGCACTGGGAACTGTTCTGGTAGATCAGCTTGTTGACCTTGATAAATGAGTCTCTCCAATGAGTCTTTATTCTCTATCACTCGCTTTCTCACACTTTTCTTATGAATGATGTGATTTATTAGCCAGCTGTGGGCGGTTTGTGTACTGGTGCCTTGTATCTACAGTTTTAGGTCATTGAGTTTCTGAAACATGGTGTGTAAGTTTCATGAGGAAGGTATTACTTTGGGCATGTTCATTACCCTCTTCCCTCAATAGGACTCTGATCTCACCCTCACCCATCAAACACCCTGGATCTAACCTTCACACGTGGCAGCCATCAGGACTCACTGTGGAACAAACAGCCCTGTGATCGCATCCCATTTCTTCACACAGTGGAAAAAAACGGATACAAGGCCTCACGACATCATGCTGTGTCATATACAGTGTGACCACTGCAGCTTGGAGGAAACACACTGGCAGCCCTCGTCATTTCTCAGCCATTGTCTGAGCCCCATCTGAACATATCCCCACACAGTCCATCCTTTACAAATCAGCCTCTTTCAATTCAGCAAAATCAATCATTCAATCAACTAGTCAACTAGTCAACTAGTCAACCAACCAATCAATCAATCAATAAAATAGTCAACCAACCAACCAATCAATCAATCAGTGAGTGAGCATTACTTTAGGTGGAATGATGTGTAAGAGGCCAATAAAGTAGTTTATCAAAACACCTTTTCAACAAACCTCTTTATCAGTGGTACCTGCAGACAGTGAATCACAGCAGCAGCAGAGGGAGGAGGACAGTAACTGACTCATGCCCCTGTTCTCCCTTGACTTCACAGGAAAATTAACTATTTTATTGACAGCATGTCATTTTTTTATAGTGAAACATTAGGACTTAATAGAGATCTCCCTGCTGTGAAAATGTATGTCTCTCTTCTAGAAACAGTATCAGTTGTCATGTCAGAACTTCATGTTTTAGGAATACAATCTGACCTATTGGAACTTACTTTACTTCCTTTGATGTTTGCTTTATCTTGTCACTCAGGCAGTTTCTCCTTTGTGTGAAACCAAGTGATGGATCATTCTTAATTTCTTATTAACCTCCTCCAAAGTTGAGTTTTTGCTTTGTCTGTCTATTTTACAAGTGGGCCATTTTGTCCGGGCCACAAGAAGGCCAGAGGTGCTGCATCATTGTGTGAAGTGGCCCACATCCATATGCTATCTGGGAATCTACTGCACGTATGGAAGGCATCCTCAACACGGACTGCAGAGTATGATACCAACAATATAAGCCTGTAGTGTCCACAGCTGTAAGCATTCGAATCAGCAGTGGTGTGTAACTGAGGCCAAATGGTGACACCCAAGTGAAAGAAGGGCTCTAGAATGGGTGTGTTTACTGTGGAACTGCAACAGGCGGGGGCCACAGCCCTGAGTGACTGTACAACAGCAAGAGTGATGTTAGAGTGATATATGTGAAAGAGGACGTGTAAACAGTCATCAGGTAGAACTATTGTGCATATTCACTTCACCCTGCAGACAGACATGATGAATGGAAGTGAGCTGCTATCCGTTGAACAGAGAGAGGAATGGGGTGGGAGTGGGGGTGAGGGGGAGCCCACTCAGTCCAGCCGCACGGAAGGAAGGAGGGAGGAGATGCTGCAGGGAGGGGAGCTGTGCTGCGCTGCATACCTCAACAGAACAATCACCAGGTCAGAGCAGAGGTCAGGGAAGGTATGCTCACACACCACCACCACAAAAAGGAAAACACATGGTACATAACTGTATATTTGCAACAATATATTAAAGGTAACTGCTGTCTCTTACCACACAACAACAGAACCGAAGAGATCATTACATGAGAGGTTTCTATTTAATCACATGTAAAGTTTTAGTATTTAAAGAAAGCCTCCACTGATTTTAAACCCCACCTCTTCTAATTCAGCTGTTGGAAGAAGAAATGAATATGCGCATCCGCATTGTGACAATGTTGTCAGCATCGAAAACTACAACAGCTCTTTCCACTGCCACCTGAGCTGGGGGTCAAACCCAGAACATGAGGATGCAGCACTTCTTATCTAACACCCCAATCAAGTCAGAGCAGGAACAGGCTCAGCTACGGGCCGTGTGGGGACAGACTGACACCATCACACATCACTATGAACACAAATGAAACAATTAGGTCATGTGTGCAGACATTTGGGGTAGAAACTAGGATTTACTGTCCATGTTCATCTATTTATATAAATGTGTACATCTACTTCTATACTAGACATCTTCTATTCTGTTAGAATTCAACAACCATTTAGCCTGCTACCATCATGCTAAATTCTGCAGGTTTGTAATGTTACAGGATTTTCTGTTAGAGCACCTGAAGTCTGGATGTGCATGAAACATTGCTGAGTAATCAGTTGATGAAAATAGTTCACTGGTATCAGCTGTGGAAGACAACTACATCTCCCAAGAAACACAGGGATAATAATCATCCATCAGGGAGTTTAACATTTTGATGACTGTGCAATGGAAAGCTAAATTTTGAGATTATAATTTGTAGAGATCCCTGATTCTGGGTCAGGTGTTTGACATTCTATCATTTTTGTGTGGAGCTGAGTGAAGAGCTAGTGTTTGAACTTCTCTCTCTAGTTCTTTTCCCCACGACTAATTGTGACTTTGTGATAACCCAGGGCAACCAAATATATGCCTGTAATTAGAGACTGTGCACCATTCAGCATTTACATATTGAATTTGTCATTATCTATGATCGTCAGTGTTTTTCAGTCCTGCTTTCAAATGTGGCCATTTGGAAAAATAATAAAGACTTCTGATTTCTGACAGGATATCAGAGGAACAGCATTTAACAGAAACTGTCGGATCAAGCATCACCTGTCTTTACTGTATATGTTTCTGAACTGGTTGCTGGTGGATCTGTTAGTATTTCCTTATGTGTTTGCAAATATCCAGACCTCTCCCTCAGGGTGTAGTCTCAATTGTACCCTCCTTACAATATGTGTATGTCTCCTCGCTGTCTGAGGGTCTGTGACTCACATATCCACTATATGACAGAAACACAACTGAGAAACAGAATCATCTTTATCCTGGTTCAATAAGGATTTAAGAAATACAGCTGATCTGATCACCGATAGAATATTTAAATCTTATCCAACACAGTTTGACCTTGAAGAGACATTTGGACCCAAGTTGTAGACTTACACAACAAAAACCACAGAATTTCAAAATATGGGAGTGTTGCTATGCGAAGAATAAGTATGTTACCGCTCTGTCACAGTTTTATGACTGTCATTAGGCCCATCTTCCAACATGATGCTGTTTTCTCTTTGGCTTCGGCAAAACAAGAAGCCTCACCATGATTTACGTGCAGCTCCTCTCTTTCACCATGCTCCATTATTGGGTTGTGGTATCCAGCCAAGCTTTTCTCAACACTATGTTTTCTCAAGACTTTGCATTGTTGTCATAAACCCATCTTCTCCTGAAGCTGCAGTCCTTCTCACATTATGTCCAACAAAGCAACCTCTGCTCCAACACTATCATTTCATACCCAATATCCAGAAGTCTAAAGACACTCTGCATGTTAATTACACCACACAATACAAACATGTTGGATAGAAAAAACAATATAATCTCAACACTTGAGGTTAAAATGTCTAAATATTTCCATAAAAAGGTCACATGACAATTTAAAACAACAAAAGCCACAAACCAGCTCCTCTAAATCTCATGTTTGTTAAATCCAGACAGAAGAAGACGTGGTGCTATGTACCTGACTCATTTTTCTTTCTCCTGGTGTCTTGTTACGTTACTGGGACAATACCATGAAATCAGTGGAGACTCCAGTAGACAGACAGTCGGCCAATTATTTTACTTTTAAGTGGAGCTAGGCTTGTCATTCACCTCTGTATCCATTCTTCATGTTAATCTCAGTTAATTAGCTGCTGGTGCGTTATAATTAGTGTAAGACAAGAGTATGTTATAATCCTACTCATCTAACTGTGGGTTGCAAAGTGAATACGCACTTGTGTCAAACTGTTGCTTTTTAGTCTTCTGACCTGCGTTGTTGAAGAAAGATTATGTAGTGTCCAGAACTGAAAGGGTCCATCCTCTGGGAAGCATGAATGTGCAGTACCTCTCATGACAATCAACCAAACTCGTGATCTGGGTCTGCACCAAAGTTTATGGGGTCCTTCCCTGATTTATACGGTATTTTCCAATAACCACATAAATTTGTGGTAATCTGTTCAGTGGTTTTTGCATAAACTTGCTCACAAACAAACCAGCCAACAAACAAACAGACAGGGGTGAATATATAATCTTCCTGGTGGAGATCATGAAACAAAGCACTGAATCTTGCCTTTATGTAGAATTGAAAGTTTGTTACTCCTGGTAGGGATGGTTGCATTCCTTGCTTGTGTCCTTATGCCCTTTGCTTCTTGTCTCTCTTAACTGAGAACTGAACATTGTTTTTTTCCACAACAGTTGTGGATCAAATGGATCTGAACATTTCAAATTTATTGCCTCAGCTGGTGGAAAAACTTGTTTTTGATGTTTTTCCATAGTCCCTTGGTTACAAGAAAAAAAATCAAGGGTTTGGACTTTTGAGCTATATTATATATATACGTCTTGGGACAATAACATGTACAAATGTGGAGGGTCAGACATTCTGTAGCTGATGGGAAAGCTTGTATTGTTAGTGTAATGTATTCAGATCAAATTATCGCAATTAACCAATTGAAAACCATCAGACCGAGCCGGCCTTACCCTACTGTCTGAAGAGCAGAGCAGTCTAAAATAGTCTCTGACAGCATGTTGTGAAGAGGAGATTGGAAAGGAATGTTCTACACACAAGGTGCTCACTGCGCCCAGGGGAGGGGTGTTGAAGCACACGTCAGCTAACTCTCTTTTCTCTTCCCACATGTTTTTTACATTACCATTCAAAGACTGCAGCGGGCACCCCCTGTTCATTCACGCCGGTCCATGCACGCATCTCCTGTGACTGTTCTCATTTCCGTCAAAGTTTGCACTGTTACGCTTTACTCACCCTCTCCATCTGTTTCCTTTGCTTTCATTATAGTTGTGGCTGCACTGCACCATGATTAGTTTGGATTCAGACGACAATGTGTGAACTTCATTCAATCATTCCTTTCCACCCAACGTCAAATGTCACACAAAATTAATTCTGCACTTATTTCACTAAATGTTATACGCCCTTTTCACAGCAGACACTTTGACATCTCATACTAGGTGTTACTGACAACATTAGTGATGGCTCTGTTCAGTTCAAGTGTTCCAGTAACACATAAGCATGTGACAGTGAGCCAACAATACAGACACCCTGGAACTGAAGCAGCTAAATGGAATTCAGCCGTCAATCATTTAATTATTTAGACCAGTACTGTGATTCATCAAAATAAATATGAGCTGACTTTGATGTCAGGATCGAAATTTGACTTACTTAGGCTAAAAAGAGATAAAAGCCATGCCACCATAAGCTTAACTGAAATCCTAAACTAACTTTGTCATATCAATAGTTTTCATGTATTAGCTAATTTACAGGAAATGTCTGTTAATGTAGCATTTGAAATCACATTGAAGTATAAGGAAAAGGTTATGTAGCATATTTTTCAGCAGTTTTTAGACACATTTGAGGAAACAGTATCTCAACCTTGAACCTCAGTCTGCAGATTTCCACTGGTAGCTGTTGACTAAAGACTGAGGGCTGGCTTCACTGTAAGATGTGCGTGTAACTTCCATGAGGGGTACTAACTGGAGAACACACACTATCTAGCATTTAAATATTAATAAAGGCCATCTTCGCCCCATAACATTAATACAAAAATGTATTGCCTAGGTGATCCGGACCACTCTACCTCCTGAGCCACAGCTGCTCCAGGGTGAAGGCACATAGTGTTATGTGTCAATGTTGAGAAGCATCATGCTGACTGTCAAGAAAAGAAAAGTATATGCAGAATCTGGCACCTCGAGAGAGAAGTGAAAGACAAATCACTGTGCAGAGTTTGTGCGCTTCAATAAAGTTAATACTCTTCATGGTGTTTGGCAGGTTGCTACAGGTATATCATACACACACATTTAGACAAAGCTTTTGGCAATAGTAGAGGGCTTCTGACCATGGTCTTGTTGCAGTCTTCAAAACCGATCACAGAATTTAAGTGGGTTCTCAGAAAATTGTCAATGCTGTGGGCTAATGTAATCAGCCATTCTGAGGGGTCCCCTCTCAACTAGGGGCCTCATTTAATCGCCTGCTTTGCCTACCCTGCTATGGAGTCGCTGAATCGTCACAGAGTTTCAGACGTAACAAACACAAAAGCACTTTGTTTATTTGTGGTATCGGTGCAGAGTTTGATATGAGGGAGTAATTACTGTTTTTGCACTAAAGATGGGGATTTATTTGAGCAAGTTGTTTTGGCTAAAACCAGCTGTGAGTAGTGTTGTCATCATCATCGTCATCATCATCATCACTACCATCTGACAGCAGATGCCTCACACCAAAGTGAAGCAGTTCCCCTCATCGCATTAGAAAGGGTGATATGTGAATGGCAGTTACAGGATGAAACAGACAATGACTGGAAAAAGACTTCCCTCCCCTGGTGTAATGGAAATTGTATGATCAGTGAACAAAAATAGGAGATTAAGTCGAATGAAAAGTGATTTGTTTCGACTTGGATATATGCAGTTAATGATCAAACTAATGAAAGAGGATTTCCCACAAGCCTACGTGCAGAGTTTATTCAATATCCTGACGACCTTCTATGGGTCACACTCATCTCCTATTGTCTTATCAGGCAGAGGCAGCGGTGGTAAGGGGGAGGGACTGATCCTTCCTCTCCCATACTTTCCTCTTAAAGGGATAGTTCACCCAAAAATGAAAATCCACTCATTATCTACTCACCGCCACTGCTCCTGTGGTGTCATTCTAGTGTCCATAAGCCCGACATTCAAATTCGACTAAATGTCCACTGTTATCCTCCTCCGGAGCCACGTACAGGCGTGGATCACAGCGGGGCTTACAAACACTTGACACCACAGGAGCAGTCTGGAGGCTTTGTATTGGATACAACTTCCGCTAGAAGCTGATGTAAGAAGGAATAAAGTGACTTTCAAACATTCATGAGAAATTACTTCATGGTCTGGCCACTAGAGTCCTGTTATATCAGACCTCTGATCACGGACCACAATAACAAGCAGCCGCCCATGAGCATGATGTTAATACAGTGATGCTACAGCTCTTTTATAGTGTTCCTACAATAATGTGTTTCAGCTGTTATCAGAGCCATAAAGTTGGTTGATGACTGAGCATGATTTTCTTAAGAAAGTAGCAATGAGCTGGAATTCCACATATTCCACATCGGTTTCCTGCACGCTGTCTGTGGAGCAGATTTCCCAAAGCTGTCCCATCTGCTGTTGTTTTGTGTTGAGAGAGCTACTCTTTTGAAAAAAGGTTGTAGTGGAATGTGCTTTCGTATCAGCTTGACAATTGATTTGGTGTGCAACTTTCATTTGGTACACCCGAATATAATTTTGGTTGAATTTGCTTAATTATTTATGCTTAGGTCATATGAGCAATCAGGAGCAGAAATCAATGCAGCAGAAAGCATTTCCAATAACTAGAGTGGATGGCATCTTTAGTACCTTTTCCACTGGTATTAAAACCCACTAACACCCACTAACATCTGTAACAGACATCTGCAATTTCAATGGATACAATCAGCCTTCACTCCTAGGTCAAACGACGGCAGTAGACACAGGTTTTCATCGGCTCATGCTCCTTTCAGCAGTGATGAAAACATGACTTCTGAGTGAACGTGTTCATTTTTTCTTCTCTTCTCCTCCGTATTTTGGCAGTCTAGGCGCTGACACTGCACCTTCTCTTCGCACAATATGATGTGGATTGAACTTGCAGGCATTGGAGCGTAAATAGCCATGAACGTTTGTGTGCTTGTTTTTTTTTACTTGTTTTGGTCTGGGACACAGGATGTCTGTTAAAAATTGTCCAGGCTGGACTGAGATAACCCCTGGTGAACTCCTCGTTAGTGTTTGTTTAATGACCACACACCAACATTTCACTGAAGCTTTTACTGAAGAAAATCGTTTGATAGCATAATTTTCCAAAGTAAATAAGTAAAAGAGACTTTGTTTCCCATGACAAACTCAATAAACACCATTAGGAGTTTCTCAACATTTTGTTGACAGGAATAACTTGAGGGGTTTCGCTCTGCCTCTGCCTCCCTGTGTTCAAACTGCCATTCAGTCACATGAGGAAAGTGGAGTAAGACTGCAACAAACAGGAATCTGCTTGTCAGATAATTGTTTTCAGATTAAGAAAAACGCCTACACAGCTGAACAGGATATCTGCCTGTTGCATCTTATATTTGGACTAAAGTCGCATTAACAGGACGACTTAATCTGAGTTTAATGTTTAATCAGGTGTTTGGTGAATGAGGTTACAAGGGGACCCCTAAAAAAGATGTTTCATCAGCTTTATAAAACTCTCTCTGAGGTTTCTACATTTTTTCCCCTCTTAATAGTTTTTTTTTTGTAGTTTTTCCTTACTCTTGTTAAGGGTTAAGGACAAAGGATGTCGCACCTTGTTAAGCCCTATGAGACAAATTGGGATTTGTGAATATGGGCTATACAAATAAGATTTGATTGATGTTTGGTCAAAACAAATCGACGGTACAACATAGGTCCAGTAAGAATGTAAACAAGAAAAGAATGTAATTATATAAACTATAACATATGATAACACTAGAATGTACAACACTGTAAATCCATTATTGAGCACAAAGTCACTGAAGAACCAGAACTACATCTATCACTAATTATACAAACGTCTTTCTGAAATGTGTCTCTTGCTTATTAAACCTCAGAAATAGCCAACGTACAATGTATGAAAACATTACACCAGCTCAATAAATCATTCAAACTTATATATAAACCACACACATGAACAATAATAAAGCTAATAAAGTTTTATTTTATTTACTATAAAATCTGTGGAAAGAAACATAATTCAATTATTATATTTCTGCAGTTCACTTCTACAGTTGCAGAAAGAAAGCTGCCACCAGCATTAACACAGGCCAAAGAGACGGACCATGGGCAGTGAATTATTATTTGATTGACAGAAAATTGATAAAGTCTGATGATAGTTTCAGTCTCACCACAATATGTAACCTTTCTGCAGTAAAATGTTAAAAACAAACCAACAGAAATCTGTAATATTATTCAAGCTGTTTCATTTGTTGGCCAGTCAATTTCATATCCTGTAGTGGTCAACTACCTGAATCCAGCTTTTAAATTTTCAATACACTCGTAAGATCTTTGTGGTTTTTAACAATATATATTAACCAGATGAACGATTTCAGTTGTCTGATGTCTGGGTCTTGAGTTATCAGAGAAACTGAGCAAAGGTTGGCAGCTCGGATCACAGCTCCTCAGAGACGCCATATTAGATCTGCACAGCGTCAGAGAAACACAGATTTTTAACAGGAAACTGCATTTTTCAGGGTTACACTCCTTCACCATGTCACTAAACTGTCCCTGGTTGTTTTGACTGAGCTCTGCTGGCTGAAAGTGACATATTGTGTGTTTGAATGTACAGATCTGATGGGCGTTCTGTGCAGTTGTAAGATATTTCATAGATTTAATGAGGAGTCCTTTCGTGCCTTTGTCTTTGGGTAAGTTTTGTTTCTCTTTAAAAAAGATAATGTCCCTTTAAAGCTGCAGTAATCCATTTTTTAACAAGTCAAGTGACTGTGTGAAATGTCCAAAAATATCTCCATAGTGATGAACCCACCAAGAATTCTCACCAAACTTCAACAAAACTATTCAACATTTCAACGTTTTCACCACAACTGCCCCTTCAGCACAAAACAGCCAAGTTTACAAGAAGCTGGTGAACAGAGCGGAGCGTCACCAGCTGAGCGGTAAGACACTCTCCTCAGCAGTTGGTACGAGCTAGAGCAGACTGAATTTATAACTTTAGACATTCATCACATGGCCCATCCCAAACACCCACCCCATTCAAATCAGTGTGTGTAGACTGGAAAACACAACCACAACCTACATCCTCTAAACATCAGCACCTCAATAAAACCTCCACATTACAATCTCGTTAAAACCTTATTATGGGATTTATTGTATGAGAGTGGTTAGTTTCAGACCAATGTATCTAATGAAGTAACTGAGTGCATACTGTATATACAGTAGTTTCACACAGCTTTTTATTCTTATGTTTTAGGTTTTTGCTCATCAATCTAAACTCAATAACTCATATAGATATATTTATTATTATTTTTGTATGATTAGACAATAGACTGCCACATTTGTATTTTCTTCTCTCGTTTTCTTATTATCTTATCTGCTTTCTTGTAACTGTGATGTACAGAAACATATATAACCACAGATAAACACAGATGTGAGCAGAGAGGTTTTAAATGTTTTACAGATAAACAGTGACACAGCAACAGGTCAGTCACCTGTCTGTAGTTTGGACTGAACCATGCAAATGCTCCTGGGTCAGATATGAACCGTGCTGTGACTCTCACCTGTTGATCCGGCCAGAGAGTCGTCCAGTCTGGTCAGGGAGGAGGACCTCTTCTCGGCCAGTCTCATCCGGACCTGCTCCTGGACCCTCCGCGCTTTAGCCACCGGGTCCGGGCACGGACCGTCCGAGGGAACCATGTAAGCGGTGCAGGAGGATTTGGGCTGCAGGGCGGACAGAAAGCAGCGCTCCGCCACCGCGACACTCATCCTCACAAGTAAACTTCTGCAACCAGGAGAGAGGGGAAAAGAAGGTCCTGCAGCGGGAGACGTTCGTCCAGCAACAGGCTCTGGTGTGTGTGTGTGTGTGTTCTTGTGTGTCCGCTGTGAAATGGCAGCAGACCCGCAGTCTGGAGGCAGGGGGCAGGAGGCAGGAGGCAGGGGGCAGGAGGCAGGAGGCAGGGGCAGGAGGCAGGGGGCAGGAGGCAGGAGGCAGGGGCAGGAGGCAGGAGGCAGGGGCAGGAGAGGCAGGGGCAGGAGGCAGGAGGCAGGAGGCAGGAGGCAGGAGGCAGGAGGCGGGACCTGCAGGACTGAGGAGCAGCCAGAGGCCAGCAGCTGTCTGTCAGTCTGATCACTTCATGTTACTGCTCATTTAACAGCACTGACTTCTACAGGCTGTCTGGAGACACTCTGAGGCTGGAACCACCAGTGACACAGGTCAATATACTGTTTGTGTGCAGAGCTTGTGACGAGGGAAGTTAGAAAACTTGGTGTTTATCTGCCTGGTTTATCTGCAATAAAGAAAGACAATGTTTTTAGTCAAATTAAATATATATATATACGTATGAATAATTTACTTAACTGCTGTTATTTTTATATGCATTACATTTTGGCTAGTCAGAGGTCTGTTAAACAATCGACACAAGTTCACAACTTTTCAAAATAAAGGTCTGTAATTCAGCTCGATATATTCTGCTGAGGATCAAGGACAGAGGATGTCGTAACTTGTTAAGCCCTATTACACAAATTGTGATTTCGTCACATGATCTATACAAATATAATTTGTGTGAATGATTGATTTATGAAAACAAATAGTCATTACAACATAGGTCCAGTAAGAATGTAAACAAGAAAAGAATGTTATGATATAAACTATAACGTATGATAACACTAGAATGTACAACACTGTAAATCTGTTATAGAGCAACATTAAGTGAATGTCATACTTTTCCTGTGAAGACAAATTGCCAATTAGGAAGTGATTCATTGAATGTCGTTGCCATGATTGTGAAATCAAATGATCAAATGTACAAAATGATCTGTGACTTTAATGGCGCTTGACCCAGTTGCAGGCCACGGCTGTAGGACATAGAAGACACGGACTGAAGGCACACTGCCCCGCCCCCACTGACTGTTACACAATGCTGTTTATTTTATCAGTATCGAACGTATCACTTGTCCAAATCCAACCAATTTCGACACTACTCTTCCCTGGGCCACTAACAGTACACATACCCATAAGAGTGAAGCTGATCAGACGATCGGTTTCGTGACATATGTGTTCCACATATAGACAGATGTTTGTGGAATTAGTAAGTAGATATTCACTGATCTCTTTGTACTGACCAGAACAGTGTCTGATGTTCATAGGTCTACTGTTATCGTTTCTCTGCTGTAATTTCAGCTGAGTCCCTTCACCTCTTGCTGTTAAATGTTCATATGGCTCAAACAATCAGTTTGTGGCATTTACTTGAACACTGTAAAGTCAGTTGTTTGCAATATAGCCTAGTGCTAATCTGTGTTTTCTATTTTACATGTATCAGTGGCAGCATGGTGATGAAGTGGTTACAGCAATAAGGTTACTGGTTCAAATCCCGGGTTGGGTCTTTCTGTGTGGAGTTTGAGTTCTCTCCTCGTGTCTGCGTGGGTTTTCTCCGGTTACACCAGCTACATCACACATCCTGAAGACTTTCAGAATGGAATTAGGTTGATTGGAGAATCTAAATAGTTAAAGGTTACACGTTTTAGATAATTAATGGATTTACATCAGATGGAAGATGTTTGACTATGTGACTAAAATCAGACCTCACAGAGGCAGACTGAATTCATTCATTATTTTTCAAAGAAGAGATCCACACGTAATTAGTCTCTTTTCTCTTCTTAGGTGCAGACACAGTTCTCTTTAAGTCAAAATTTGTCTCTATTTTTTACAAAAGTCTTATTTAAAATAACCTGAGACATCAGACAAAAGTCATGAACCTACTCTACTAGTTTGACAGGTTATCGAGATGCCCATGATGCTGTGGGACACAAAGGCTTTTTCTTTCACCACATGACAGAGCTAATTTCATTATTTATCTATTTTAGCGTAGTTTCTGCTCCTGGTTCGCTGACACTGCTTCCAGCTGCCATTCTTTTAAGAAACAGTCCACCACTGTTACAGCATAACTTGGCATTTTCTTCAATTTATCACGATGACACCTCCAGATTACAGTTTATGCACTTATCTGAAGAAGAAGAGCTGCAGGAGTCAAGGCAGCAGACTCACAGATGAAACTGATGTGTAAATGATAAGATGAACCATGGCTCACTATCACATTGTTATGTCTGTAGCAATCAAATACAAAACAGCCATTGTTAATGTCATTAATAACATTTATTTTCTATGAGAAATAAACATATCTGCTGTGAAAACACATTTTGGCTTATGAGGCAGTTTAAGTAGGTGATTCAAAGTCACTAGTCCCTATGAACCAACAGATATAAAAGCCATTAAAGTGTAATCAAATGAAGTATCCATCTGGTCTCATGGAAGTTCATGAATATCTTTCCTCAAATGTTCAGTTCTGCTGTGGCCTCAGGTGACACTGGGGCTGCCATGACGCCCTGAAAGAGCACAGCATACAAATATGTGCTGTAACTGTTAAAGTGACAGTGAATTTCACTATATACACTATTTATTATGTATGTATCCCACAACTAATTCAAATACAAAGTAAAATATGTGCCACCTCAATAGATGAAAATGGATGATTGTAAAACATGCAAGAAAATAAATAAAAGAGCTCATTCCTAAGTCGAACTCTCCCAAACACAGAGCCTGCAGGGACAAATGCAGAATCAGAGAAACATATGACGGACGGCTCTGTTTGATGTGGACAGTTACTTAGACTTTATCAGTGAGCTCTGCCGTGGACACTCCCCACCCCTGCATGTCATGGTGCAGAACGCATATAGAAGTAAGTAGGAGAAGGTAATTGTTACTGTTATGATGCACCTAGTCATTACTGGACTGCACGTATATAGTGACTTGAATTCGTTTATGCACATTTCTGATGTCTTTTAATAAAAAGATAAATATGAGCATCTTTTCATTAAAAGACTTAATATATAATTCTCAACAGATACTGTATGTGACAACATACTAGTTTATGGTATTTGCAGCACAACAGCACAATATGACGCTGCACAGAGTTTGAGGAGCTGGGGTTAACAGGGGCCACAAAGCTCATCTTGTCCCTGGGGCCACCTGGAAAGTTAAGCTAGTCTCCATTAACTCCATGAGTCCAATGGGCTCATCGTGAAAGCCTGGAAAGCTTGTGATGTGGGGGACATTCCTTTTATTGCAGGAAATTGTCAAATGATACTTTGCTCAATAGATGAATGTTGTGTTGACTGCACTTGTGAAGACACATTCTAACATGAGTGTGTATCGTATGATGTGCCCATCCACCTGCAAACCATGACAATGACACAGGAAGGAGATTCTCTGCACGTCAGACAGAGGGTGCACGTAGGCTGTGAGCCTACAGACAATGTCCATGCTGCAGAGACAACCAGGTCGGACAAACAGGATTTAGGTAACGGTCTGTGCAGGCCTAATGCACAGCTACTGAACTCACCTGTTAAGTTCCATCACGTTTTACTGACTCACAGCTTCACTCTAGGACTCCAGTTCATTTTTATTATCCTTTTAATTTAAATTCTTGTTGCATTCAGGTGTGAAAAATACATTCAGGCCAAAATTTCAGCTAAACCTCATCAAACTGTCGAGCCTGCCCCTATGGAGGTATGTTCTCTTGAATTCATTATGCCTTTATCGTCATCGATATTAAAACACAGTATAGGAGAAAATAAATAAAGCAGGAGGAAACAGACAGGACTGACCTAGCTACTAACTGAATTTGTTGTAGGAATAAAGTGACAAGACTGTGATACAGAGTTCGATTGTTTGCCAACTCAAATAGAGGAAGAGATTTGGAACTTTCCATTTATATATGTGCTTTGAATGAATTAAGAGTTTCAACAAGCTCAAGCGTTTTTGACCTATTCGTGAAGCTGTGGACCACAGACATTCAGTAGTCATCAAACCCACGAACGTTTGTCATTACTCTCACTCAGACTGTGTAAATGCTTGTTTTGACGGCGTGAATATCAATCTTCCTGAAACGCTTGTCATAGCGATTCTATTACATTTTCATTTGCTACAAGATTAAAATAAGATATTCTGCTGGTTTTAAAAAAAATGTCATGGTTATTTTAAAAGATGTCATACTTACATTGTTGTGTTCATTGTTACCAAATGTATCTTTTGTTAGATTTGACAATCATGTCTCTATGTTGTGCAAGATTTTAGAAATAATCATGCTCATGCAAAGCTAATGATGAGTGATGCGAACAGGAAGAATGGGGAGGACAGGGTGGATGTAGAGTCAGATGGTTCACAAGTTCAGCTCAGTTAAAACAACGTGACGTCAACTCCAAACCTTCCCAAAGTTCACTGAGCTGAGTCCCAAGGTGAACACGAGCTAATGAGAAGAAGTGGTACATGTTTCCGTGTTTACACAAATATGATAAGTGAAGTTGTGTATTGTGGGTTTTCTCCTCTTGCTCCATATCCGACTTTTCAAATGACAACAAATGATAGTAATGAGAGGATGTGGAATAAGCAGAGTTCTGTCAATGGGTTGGTTGTTTAGGGGCCCAGGAATGTGGAAATTATCTCTTCACCCAAAGCTAACATGAGAAATTCTTTGGGGAGGTCTGGGAAACTAATTCTGAGTGTGAGGAGTCGTAATATAAGGGAGGCTCAGGGAGGGATCTTTGCAGCCTGTCTCAGAAACAAGAGCAGGAGGCTTTCACTGCAACATACAGAGAAACCACCGACTCAGTGTGGGTGTGGGTGTAATGACTGCAACTGGTCGTTTGAGTAACAACACACACACAGACACACACACACACACACACACACACACACACACACACACACACACACACACACACACACACACACACACACACACACACACACAAAATGTAATTTTACTTCATACACCCAGGAATGTGTACATCTGTACATCTGTGGTGTGAAACTGACATTATTTTGTTTTCTTTTATTACTGAGTGTAAATCCTTATGTTTCTCTTGCTGTTTTTTAATTCAAATTTAATTTGAAACTTTGTTAAAAAGAGTTATTTCAATAAAGTGTATTATTATACTGTATACTAAATTATTATAAAAAATATAAATGTAAAACAAATTCTGCTGAATCTTAAAGTCATTATCTTTACTTCTTGAGTTAATTACAGGCTATTTGAGAAGTATTTTAAAAACCAGTAGCCCACAAATTACAACTTCACTGTATGGCTGTGTTCTTATGTTGTTTCATTTTTGTGAGCCCAACAAGATCTTCTGAGCAAACAGTTTAAACCATCAACCAAATGCAGTGATTTGTTTTTTCTATTCTGGGTCCTCTCCTTTAATGTAACTAAATACATAAATAGATACACTACCGTTCAAAAGTTTGGGGTCACTTAGAAATGTCCTTATTTTTCAAAGAAAAGCACTGTTTTTTTCAATGAAGATAACATTAAATTCATCAGAAATACACTCTATACATTGTTATTGTGGTAAATGACTATTCTAGGTGGAAACGTCTGGTTTTTAATGAAATATCTACATAGGTGTATCGAGGCCCATTTCCAGCAACTATCACTCCAGTGTTCTAATGGTACATTGTGTTTGCTAATCGCCTTAGAAGACTAATGGATGATTAGAAAACCCTTGAAAACCCTTGTGCAATTATGTTAGCACAGCTGAAAACTGTTTTGCTGGTGAGAGAAGCTATAAAACTGGCCTTCCTTTGAGCTAGTTGAGTATCTGGAGCATCACATTTGTGGGTTCGATTATACTCTCAAAATGGCCAGAAAAAGAGAACTTTCATGTGAAACTCGCCAGTCTATTCTTGTTCTTAGAAATGCAGAAGGCTATTCCATGGAGAAATTGCAAAGAAACTGAAAATTTCCTACAACGGTGTGTACTACTCCCTTCAGAGAACAGCACAAACGGGCTCTAACCAGAGTAGAAAGAGAAGTGGGAGGCCCCGCCGTGCACAACTCAGCAAGAAGACAAGTATATTAGAGTCTCTAGTTTGAGAAATAGACGCCTCACAGGTCCTCAACTGGCAGCTTCTTTAAATGGTACCCGCAAAACGCCAGTGTCAACGTCTACAGTGAAGAGGCGACTCCGGGATGCTGGCCTTCTAGGCAGAGTGGCAAAGAAAAAGCCATATCTGAGACCGGCCAATAAAAAGAAAAGATTGATATGGGCAAAAGAACACAGACATTGGACAGAGGAAGATTGGAAAAAAGTGTTATGGACAGACGAATCAAAGTTTGAGGTGTTTGGATCACACAGAAGAACATTTGTGAGACGCAGAACAGGTGAAAAGATGCTGGAAGAGTGCCTGACGCCATCTGTCAAGCATGGTGGAGGTAATGTGATGGTCTGGGGCTGCTTTGGTGCTGGTAAAGTGGGAGATTTGTACAAGGTAAAAGGGATTTTAAATAAGGAAGGCTATCACTCCATTTTGCAACACCATGCCATACCCTGTGGACAGCGCTTGATTGGAGCCAATTTCCTCCTACAACAGGACAATGACCCAAAGCACACCTCCAAATTATGCAAGAACTATTTAGGGAAGAAGCAGGCAGCTGGTATGCTGTCTGTAATGGAGTGGCCAGCGCAGTCACCAGATCTCAACCCCATTGAGCTGTTGTGGGAGCAGCTTGACCGTATGGTACGCAAGAAGTGCCCATCAAGCCAATCCAACTTGTGGGAGGTGCTTCAGGAAGCGTGGGGTGAAACTTCTACAGATTACCTCAACAAATTAACAGCTAGAATGCCAAAGGTCTGCAATGCTGTAATTGCTGCAAATGGAGCATTCTTTGACGAAAGCAAAGTTTGAAGAACAAAATTAATATTTCAAATAAAAATCATTATTTCTAACCTTGTCAATGTCTTGACTATATTTTCTATTCATTTGATAAATAAAAGTGTGAGTTTTCATGGAAAACACAAAATTGTCTGGGTGACCCCAAACTTTTGAACGGTAGTGTATAAACTTTCCCCATGTGTATAAATTATGTAAAACAAAATGAATGTCAAAAACCTCATCTTTTCCAAATACATTGTAACAGGCAAACTGGATTAACCTTTGTTCTGATTATAGAATACAAGGTTATTTTCATTATGTTTGACTTCCTGAAAATCTCTACTTTGCAAATTTCCTGTTCAGTTGACTTTAGCTGATGAAACTGAAACAAAAACAAAAAATGCTAATTTATTTTCAATTTAATTATCATTGTGTTGTTTAGCAGTATATGTCGGTTACGTTTTTATTTTGCAAGCAAGTATTTTAAAAATAAATAAATAAAAAATTAGTTCATAAAATGTTGATGCTAGTTTGTCATAAATCTGAAAATAAAATATTCTTGTTTAGAAACAGGCAGTTACAGACTTCCATACAATTGTACTTCAACACTTGAGAGCTGAAAGTCAAAGATTTAAATCTTCATTATCAGGCCGCTCAGTCGATTAAAATTCCTCAAGTCGAGCATCTGTTTGTTGTCAGCATTTTACGTCTGGAGCAGTAGCTGCAGAGTGAGTTGTCCATGTTGTAAAGTAAGACAGGTCAGACAGCTGCGGACCTGGAGCCAGGGACACATTCCAATCTGTTGTAAGTGGCATTAGCATCGTAGCTCTGAGGGACAACTTGGTTTGTTAACAAACTGAACAACATTCAGAAACGTGGCAGTTCAATAAAGCGTTACTTGAGTAAAAGGATCATTTATATTTTTTATACTGGATGGTTTTATAGTTACCTCTAACATAGATACCTGTCGGCTCTGTGGGCCTCAGATCTACCTCCTCTCCTTCCCTTTTACTATTGGCTGATGAAACTGAGGCGATGGAGCCAATCACAGTCCATCAGGGGAATTAAAAGAGTCTCCACTTCTCTACCTCTTGGACACTTCAGCTGCCTGCTTACTCCCACTGTGCTTTTGTCTGGTGCTATAGTCCACAGCTGTATTGTATGGTAAATGGTGGATGGACTGTAATACAGCACTTTCTGGTCTTGTTGACCACTCAAAGCAATTTACATCACAAGCCGAATTAATCCTTTTACACAGTGCTACTATATGCTGCACTTTTTATATCACACACCATTAGCAGGGGGAATTTGGGGTTTGGTATCTCGCCCCAGGACACTTCAGAGTGCAGAGAGCAGGAGCTGAGGATCGAATCACCGATTCCAGATCCTCTGGGTAGTGGACGACCCACTTTACCTCTTGAGCTACCACTTCCCTGTACGTTGATATGAAAAGTTACTGTTTCACATATTTCTTTGACTTATTGACAGGAAGCCCCACAGAGGAGAGGAACCTTTTTCGCTTACACCCATTTTTTTTTTGTTCTTTATGCATCGATAGGGAATTTGGTTTTGGAAAGTAACTTTTCTTTTGATAGTTTATTTAGCTGTCAAAAGTTGGTTTGTACTTTGACCAGGGCTCTCCCTGAAGTTACATATAAGTTTTAATACCTATAAGACTGCAATAATGAACACACTAACTCCTCATTCATCTTGTATTTTTATATTTCTCCTGGACACCAGCCTGAAGTCATAACAGGGGATATGAGCTGGTGCAGACCGCTTTAAATCACAGATCCCCTGTCAGCCACTGCCTTGACAGGTTTAAATGAACGGCAATAATTTCAACTATCGGAGACGCTGAACTCTGTTAGGTGAAAGCACTTGACTTGACATTTTTTGAGGACATCCAACATTTCTTTGAGTTATTTTTAAAACAAAAACCTAGTTTTCTTGTTTTTGCTGCAGATAGGGTAGATATGGTTTACATTAGGGTAGAGAGCGGGCGTTGGAATTCAGAGCAGCCGGGACTAATTCTGTCAGCTATTAATCACACAAACTGGCACTGAGAAGTAATGTGCAGAGACAATGGAGCAGAGAATGGGGGAGGGAGAGTGTGTATCGTGGCTTACACAGGCCTTTCTAAAGAAAAGAAAAATAGTGATAAATCATATTAATTACAACAACCAAAAGACTCATGAGAGTGAACACCACAGTTGAGCTGCAGACTGTAAAACCAAAACCATGAGCTGAAAGACATTAAAAACTGAAGTTCATGTGATGATTCTCACTATAAGTGACTCCCCTCACTTCAAGCAAAAGCATTTGATCAGTTGTTCACATGGAAATATTGATCAGTGCAGCTTTAAAGGTTCAGTGTGTAAGGTTTAGTGGTGAGGGATCTATTGGTAGAAATTGAATTTAAAATAATCCTTGTGATGTTTTCACTAGTGTGTTTCATCTAAATTGTACGAATTGTTGTTTTCTTTACTCTAGAATGGGCCCTTAATATTTAAATGTTTGGAAGGGGAGGGTGAAGTGAGGGGTATTCAGCTTCAACATGACACTTCGTCACTA
The DNA here is from genome assembly GCF_022539355.2 of Hippoglossus stenolepis. Lineage (NCBI taxonomy): Eukaryota > Metazoa > Chordata > Actinopteri > Pleuronectiformes > Pleuronectidae > Hippoglossus > Hippoglossus stenolepis. The sequence goes on along the minus strand of NC_061483.1, from coordinate 29,255,388 downwards.
GATGTCACTAAATTGTACACACTGAACCTTTAATGCAGCAAAGTTTATTTTTCTAAAGAATCTGGCCACCCCAAGCTATAGCTTCACGTTTAATGGTCACACTGTACGTGACAGTGATATCAATCCATTTTATCAAATGGATATTGTTTGTTTTTAATATTTTCTATTAAAGTTTTAATTTGATATTTTCTATTTGTTTGCTTTTAAGTTATCTTTCTTATTTTTGTCTTGTCTTGTTTTCTTATGTGTTTTTTTATTCCCATGTATTTTGTAAAGGACTTTGCAACCGTGTGTAGATGATTGCTATAGAAATAAAGTTATTTTATTGTCATTATTATTATTGTATGATGCAGTATAAGTTTCTGTAGAGATTTGCTCACAGTATATGATTGGCTCTTGGATAAAATGTAAAGAGTAATTAGGGCTCACTAAGGAGAGTTTCTATGTCCCTGTCCACACTGCTTCATAACAGTAATGAGAGTTCACTTCTCATTGGTTATTTTTGCATCACACTATTCTGCTCATGTCTCTAAGGTCTTACCTCTGTGGAATAAAACCTGCAGTCTGTTTGTGAGCTGAAACTTTCCATTCTGTGTTTACACAACCACACTGTAGAGGAGAGACAACAGGAGGTCACAATATGTCCGTCTTAAATCTACATTATAACTTCACACCCTGTCATGTTCAAGTGGCAGCAGCAGAAGGCAACCGTTCCCAAAATTTGAAAGGCTGTGTGAGTCAGATTTAATGGCATCTCACGGTGAGGCTGCAGATTCCAACCAAATGAAAACCCTCCACCTCACCCTCCCTTTCCAAGTGTGTGACCTTCAGGTAACACGCTGCTATCAGACATGCACTGTACTCAGAAAATGCTAAATGGTAAATGGTCTATATTTATTATGATGCTTTTCTAGTCTTGATGACCACTCTAAGCGCTTTAGGATCCAGGATCCAATTCTGCAGACTTTCTCCGGAGTTAATTTCTGAAAGTACCTCTAAACATATTTGTGTCTTGAGTCAGTGTTTGGTTTGTCCACTCTGAGCTACTGTAGAAACATGGCATCACTCCACAGAGCAGGACCTGCTCTTCGTGTAGATATAAAGGTCTCATTATGAAGTAATGAAAACTCAAAGAGTCTTATTTTCAGGTGATAATACACTAATGAAAACATGAATGAAAACATGAATGAATAGTATTATTCATTAAATTTCTGCCAAAGGTTGCCTGTAAAGTAACAACTGGACCTTTAAAACCTTGAAATTCTGTTATAGAATATATAATAAAAACAAATAAATAAATCAAAAGGTCAATAGAAAAGTCTGAAATATCTTATTACTTATTTGAAACCATAGTGTATATGGTTAGAACCAAGGAGGTCAAATAAAGGCCAGTTTGTCTGATGTTCCCTTTTGTTCTATGGAACTCTGACATAGAGATTATGATAGATTTCCTGTTTCCTAATAGGAGTCCTGCCTCATTGCTGCGGTTTAGCAGCTAGTTCATGTGGGTCGAGGGAGATCAAACTGAAAAACTGCCCATTTAAAATGACTAAAGCATTGTTCCTCCCTCCTGGTGTTGGAACATGGTTTCACTTTCACTTTTGTTAGATTTTTTTTATCCACAACATTTTAAATAGATGCATTCATCCATCTATTATCTTTACTGTTTATCCTTTGAGGGTCATGGGGGAGCTGGGGCCAATCCCAGATGACATTAAGTCAAAGGGGTACATCCTGGACAGGTCACCACAGGACCAACATACAGAGACCAACAACCAGTCACACTCACATTTACACCTACTGTCAATTTAGAGTCTCAAATTAACCTGAACCTGCTTAATAGATTTTAAATATATATTTAAATATGTATCTGTATAATTATTATTCTTATTCTTATATACAGTAATAGCTGACAAGGCAACAGCTTTACAGTTCTCTGAGCAGAGTGGTAAGAACTGGGCTGACTTATTAAAGGGAACATTTGACCAAATGAGAGGAGAACTTTATCAAATGCAGATGCTTCCACTCAGGCCATGCAAGGTCAGTGGTTTGGTTTAAATGATGTGAATCATATGCTTCTTAGTGTCACCAGATCGGTCACCGTCATTCAAACATCACATGAAGGAATCTCTTATCTGCTGTTTGTCCCTCCAGTACAGTGACACACACTTCTGTCATGACTGAAGCTGGTTTTCAAGACTCATGGAGGAGCCACATTTTACCAACACTATGAACTGTTTTAATCTTGCACCCCCTGGTGGCACAGTCCAGAATGTATTGAGCTGCTGGCTGTTGAGAGCACCAACTCCTGTTTTCTTTGGATTTCTCCCATTGTGTGTGAAAACTCACCAGTGACCACACAGGGAGCTAAACTAAACTTGGGTAAACAGAATAACTCTGTCCCACCTTCATTATTTGGAAACACTGTCAAAACTAATATAAATTATATTTTAAATATGAAATCCTTCACATCTTTGACAGCAGCAATGGAGGCAGTGTAACCAACGCCGAGACTCGGAAAAGATCAATTTAGTTATTTTGTATTGTATCACATATGAAATTATAGATTATAAGATATACAACATTATGGATCAAGCTTGATTGTGATTTACAAGTGTCCCTCTGTTGTGTTTCTTCTTATTTCTAGACAGATTGTGGAGAATCTGTTTCCTCAAGTGTCTTCTTCTATTAATACTAATGAATGACACAGTTATTTTTTCAGAATCAAGAAATCAGTTTAAAGTCACTGGCTGTGACAAAGACCTGGTTTCATTTACAGTTAGGCACTGAGACAAGGCTGATTATGATGCTCCAAGTGTCTGAAGCTGCTCAGTATGCATGTGAGGTTTGGTTTAAAGTGCCTCTAGAATCCATTTGAACCCTCCACACGAGGACATCCACACTCAAATGAACCTTTTTATTAGAGGCAGGGCGACTGAACAGCACGGCAAGTTCCTGTGTGAGATGAAGCAGCAGCTTGGTAGGCACAGTGTTTTGTTGTTTTACTTATAGTAATGATAAATTATATCCCGATGGAAACAAATATGACAAAAAAAAGGATTTGAGCAAAGGGGGGAAGCTAATATTAGACATATTGGATAATAAACCCAGAGTTAACTCTCCATCTCCAATACACAAACAGTAGACCCCAACACATAGAATTACACTGACAAGCCTCCACAAAATCATGAAATTCTACTGAAAGGTATATTGTGTCCGTTACACCCACAAGATGTGTGTAAAATGAATTAATTGTCGTTTGAATTCATATGTAAAACTGCTGAATCACTGTGATATCATCTAGAACATAAGGGGGCATTGGAGATTGCTGACTCCAGATTCTATATTAGAAATCAAACTGCTTCACAGACCCCATTTTTCAATTTATACCATTTTGCACATAGCCTACACTCAACAAATTTCCTACATCTATTTTAATATTTGAAACTTTGCTATTATGCTCTGCTTAATGTTCAAGTACATCGTAATATCCCTCACATGTGTGCGGCTAACTGAATTGTTCAGATAAGGTTTGGAAACACACACCTGTACAAGGTTCCACATTCACACTGTGTCAGGACAAAAACCAAACCACGAATTCCAAGAAAGTCTCTGTGGAGCCTGGTGATAAAACTGTAATTAGGCAAGGCAGGGTATGAAACCATTACTAAAGCTCTGAGTGTTCCCAGGAGCACAGCGGCCTCCATAGCTGGGAAATGAAAAGTCTGGAACCATCAGGACTCTTCCAACAGATGGTTAAACTGTGCAAAAAGAGCATTGATCAGAGCGGTGACCACAAACCCAACAGTCACATTAAGCACAGCTCTAGATTTGGTGAAGGAGACGCTGCTGATGGACGACCTTCTCAGCATCTCTGCATCGATCAGGTCTTTGAGTCAGTGGACAGAAGACACTGAGTTAAAGATGTTACAGCCTACTGGAGTTGGACAGACATTTAAGATGACTCTGAGAGCAAGAGAAAGATATTCTTATTGTGATGAGACAAAACTAGTGGATACAGCACTGGCCTCCTTAACCATGGATTATGGCTTCATGTCCCATCACTGGTATCTGTGTATGCTTGGTGGATTGAAACAATTCTCTGCTATGATCAGGGTTTTATAGTGTGTCTGTGGCTTAAAGTGCTGGTGTTCCACTAACCAATGGTCCAGTGGTTTGATCACCAAAACAGCTGTGCCAGCAGTGTGACAATAATGTGTGATGGAAGTGTTGTATGAATGTGTGCTTTAAGTGGTAATTAATACTAGAAAAGTACCATATAAATACAGTCCATTCAGCATTTACCATTTCAAATCTTGAACCCTTTCTTTCAGAACTGCAAATAGTAAGTCAACAGGCACTGTTCATCACCTGGTTGGTACCAGCCCCACATCCATCATGGTGGAGGCAGCATCGTGTACTTCTCAGCAGCAGGGACAGAGACACTGGTCAGAATCGAAGGAAGAATGAAAGCAGCCAAATACAGAGAGGTCCTTGAAGAGGAACCTGTTTCAATCCACAACCAAAACAACACAATATGGCAGCTCACAGACACTTCCCATCTAGTCTGATAGAGTTCAAGGATCTGCCAGGAAGAACGTGATACACTGTACAAACCCAGGTGTGTGAGTTTGTAGACACTCAACCATGAAAACTCAAAGCTGTAACTGCAAAGACGCCTGTACAAAAATACAGAGAAGGGTCTGGATACTTCTATGAATGAGATGTTTCGCTTTGTGATATGTTATAAATTAACAAAAAATCAATTTTAATTTGTCAATATAGGTTATTGAGAGTACATTAGCAAACTTTAATTTTGTATCTTTATAAATTAAATCTATAGCACAATAAGATATACAATAAGTAAAGGGGCGTGACTATTTTCTGAAGCCACTGTTTACTCTCTTGTTCATTACTCAGGATGAACTGTTCTGTTATATTGTTAATGATTATAGGAAAAGACAAAGTGCATACTTGATTGACAAAATTAAAAGAGTAGATGCTTCAGATATTTAGCCTGTTGGTAAAATACAGACATATTGACAGTTTACTGTGTTTTTGATGATTTTTAATGATACATTTTACAAACAACATTTAGCAACAGACAATACAACAAACCACAAGAAACACGCTAAGGACATCAACATAGGGAGAGCAACAAGAATTTATAGAAAAACATATACATTCCTACTGCTTTATGTCAGCTAAAACTGATTTTAATTTATTACAGGGGATCAGCTTGTCTAGTTTTGTAAACTTCTGTAAGTTGTTCCACATGTGTGGGGCGTAGTATTTAAAAGCCAATTTTCAATCTCAGTGTTGACATTTTGATTTGAACACGGTGATGCATTCTGAAGCCATCGCCTGTTATGAACCTGAGAGCAGAGTGATAGACAGCATAGAGTGGTTTAAGGGTGGAGGCTGGAGAGAACATAGTGTATAAATCACATCGCCGTAGTCCATGACAGATAAAAAGGTTGATTATACTTCATTATTCCTGCTGTCCTTACTTTTTTTATTTTTGTAAAGAAAATCCAACTTTGCTTTAAGGAGCTTAGTTAGATCGTTGACATGCTTTTTTTAAAGCAGAGCTTTTCATAAATCCAAAAACCAAGGTATTTATAAGACTTTACTCATTTAATTAGTGCCCCATTCAGAGTAGAAATCTTTAGTTCAGAATGACTGTATCAATTTTCTAGAGAATAGCAAACATTTTGTTTTATCTTTGTTTAGTAATGATTCAAGTTTTATTAGTGTCTGCTGTAAAGCACATAAATCAAGATGCAGGTGTTTTACTGCCTGGATAGCAGAGAGTGCTGTAGTATATAAAATAGCTTTGTCCGTGTGAAGGTGAATCAAACTGTTTTTTTAAATAGTTTTTCCATTCATAAAAATGGTGAATAAAAGTGGTCCTAGGATGGATCTGTGTGGAACCCCTCTGTTAACATCCATGAAGCTGGACTGGAATCCATCAGCCACAACCGCTTATGTTCTACCACTAAGGTCTTTAAAAAACAATTAGAGGATTTATTACCAAACCCAATCAATTCTAAACATTTTAAATGAATTTGACCATCGACTGTGTCAAACGCCTTGGATAGATCAATAAAATGGGCAGCACAGTCCTGTTTATTACCTAAGGTAGTAACATCATTTAAAATTGTAGATGCTGCAGTCACAGTACTGTGTCCCTGTCTAAATCCAGATTGATAAGATTTAAAAATGAGTGCTGAGATAAAAATGTTATCTGATCATTAACCAGCTTCTCTAACAGTTGCGCTAAGCAAGATAGTTTCCAGATTGGACGATAGTAATTGAGCTCATTGGACCCCTTCAAGCAAAGGAGCAATGTAGGCTGTCTTCCATAAGTCTTTTATTTACAAATCCCAACAATTTAATTTCAGATTCCTTATTTAATTGTTGCACATAAAAGACATTTATCAGTTATACTGTATTGTTTGATAACCTGAAAAATGTTTCAAGTGTCTATGTTGATAAAGGTACATACTGTACACCCTTTATCATCCACCAAACGATGGACGACACGTCTCCACTCACTCCCACTATCCAGAAATGAAGCCAAAACACCCAGATGCTAACACTGCGATCTTGCACTGGTGAGGGGATGGAACTGCGATATTAAGTCCTGCTGATGCACATGCTCAACAAATCACGTGTCAGGCTGTGTATCACCCTGTTTTTTATCATATCAAATAACTAATTAATACAAACTTACTTGAAAAGACAGAAACCGTCTTTGAGAAAAAATTGATTGACGTGTACTTTGACATTAGGTCCATGTCCCATCCACTGACATTAAAAGGACAGTTCACCTGAAAATTAATATTCACTCAATATCTACTCACCACTATGCCGATGGGGGATCATCCAAGTGTCCGTATGCCCCGACATTCATATTCGACTCAAAACAAGGTCATTTACACTATGTTTTTAGCCGAAATGTCTGTGCTCCCATTTTTCAGTGAACTATTCCTTTAAGGTGGGGTTTGCAGCTAGCCACCAGGGGGCAATTGAGACACTTTGGGAGCTGGATCCTTCTATAATCTGTGATTTAGTTAACAACCAAAACCTTAAGAACCCTTAAGAGATTTTGACTGAGATTTTCATAGTCTTCTAGTCACCTTATCGCTATCCTGTGGCATAACATTTCATTTATCATCCACCTTTCATGTAATGAGTCCAAAAGAAACACACAAGACCAATTCAAATTTATTTGTAAAATACATTTAATCCCTTTATATTTGGGCAAACCAAAGTCTACAAGAGTAGAGAGGGTTGAGATTTAAGTGGCAGTGAGGACTGAGTGTGTTACCAGGTTCAACATGCAGCAACATGGACAGACTCTGTCAGAGACACACAGCTAGTGGGTGTCGTTTTGTTGGCTCAGGATGTATTGAAGGTTTGATTTCCTCCCAGTCCGCACTGCCACTAAAATCTTCCACCCTCTGTTCTGACTCCTTTGACGACGTACCGGACAAAGATATCACAATACAAAGAGAGAGAAAAGGCATATATTGTCTTTTTACAGCCTTCATTATTTTCATTAGTACAATACGTCAGAGCTGTAAATATTACAAGACACTTTTTACTGCTTCTCAGTTTAAGTATGAGATGTTAACAAGACAAGTTTTAGTTGGCAGACAAATGCTGTGATAATATGGAGGGTTACACGGGATGACAAGATGGTTCGATGTGAGTATGTGTTTATGACACGTTGCTGCGTAAATGTCAGTGGCAGATGGATCAAGAAGGAACAGACCACAGCACCACGTATTTTTAAGCTCATGTGGTGGAAGAACACCCCACTGGACTAAATAGTGAGCATGTTCATTTGCCAGGTGGAGTCAACACTGGAGTGTTAATGTGCCTGCACTGTCTTCTACTACTACAAACATCAGCACTGCTATTAGCCTGAGACTATTAAAAAAAGAGCAGACACAAGAGCATAAACACTTGCAATATCAAATTTTACACAACAGCCCTGAAAAACACCATTAATGTGTGAAACAGACAAATGTATTAACACGAGCGATGAATATGACTTGGTTACGTATTAATGATGAATTATAGTTAAGGGGAGGGATATGATGGAACTACAGCTGGGCCAGGTGCGAGTTTTCACTGGTCGATTCCAGAAGTCTCTGCACCTGGACAAAAACACTTCCAGAGCACATTCCCTCTTCCCTCCAACCTTCATGCTAAGCTAATCTAGTCACCCACTGGCTCTAGCTTTCAAATTTTTACCCCAAGACACGAGAGTGGTATGGACCCTCTCATCTTACATCTGATGTGGATTTGAGTCAAGACAGTGATCTGTGGGATGGGGGGAGTGCGTTTGTGTTACGTTCACTCCACGTGGTGTGGTGAGGCCGATGCTAGTGGCGGACTAATAAACCATCATCTGGTCTCAGTCTGGGGCAAGCTGAATAAGCAGAGTGCAGGAAGAATACAGGAGAAGAATTTACTGTAATATCCATGCTCATGCAGTCATAAAGCACTGTTAATATATATATTTATATACAGTTTATACATAACAGTGAAAAAAAAAACATCTATAAAACCAAGAATATAAGAGCATGTTCATAGGCAAGGAGGCAGTAAACAACTAACGAATCCCTAAAGGATTAAAGCACCAGGACTGGTAAGAGAAATTTATGTGTGACAGTGTGATATAATACGAATCTACTTATCAGATTAGGATAGAACTGGTCAAATATGCAGAACAGCATCTGTGACTAACAAAACATTTGTCGACAGTGTCATGAAAATGCTCAATGGAGGGTGTTTTTTACGTTGTCTTCTCAACCAGCTGACTAAATCCAGCAAGCAATATATATGTGAAGTTTCCTGCTTATAAAAGAAAAGAGAGTGAATGAGACAGCGACTGCAACGTCGACCTTCCTTCATTTGCACGTCTGCTGGCAGCCCCCCTGTAGCTTTAGTACACCGGGCTGTTGCGGATCCCGCAGCACAACACCATGCTGAAGATCATCTCAAAGATCTGAGAGGAGGAACATACACAGAGGTGCTGGTTAGATATCCACTATAAAAAATCTACAATTGTCAGTTCCATCAAAGCAATATTCAAGCCTAAATAAGCACTGCAGCAATCCAAATAAAACTTACAGCAATGGTTTGACATTCTGAGAAATATGTTTGGGGTTTTTTTAGTATCAAAAAGACGATACTAATTATTATTAGACTGGACTCATATGTACTGTATATGTTGGGTCAATGCTTGACTGTGGGCGTGCCCAGCATTCCGTGCCGGCACTTTTGTCATACAACATAGCTGGCTTTCAAGCTACCGGGCCATGCTAACCGTTAATACATACTAAAGAGACATACAGGGTAATGGTTTTAGGGGAACTTACATCATGAAACGATTTATTGAGAAACAACAAGACTCAATGTCTGCTAAGAGACACTTGAACCACACAATTCCTTATAAAAAGGAGTTGACTCTTTCCCACATTCACAGGTAAAGAAAACACTCACCAACGAGCCTAATGTATATTCATGTGCCATTGAAACTATTTACTCCTGTTTGAATGACACTCATATAGGGGAATATGAACATGTCAAATGTTGGAAACAAAAGTATAGACGCCCAGTGAAGTAGATCATTACTGGCGCAGGCAGGAAATCTATCTGTTAATTGCTCTGGTTTACTGACATGTTTTTATTTTCTGTTTAAGCGTTGGTAACATTACTTCCCTGTTTTGTGGCCATACAAAAGAACTGTTACGAAGCTGCATAGTAAAGAAACAAGACATTTTAAAATCCTATCAGTAAAGCATTGTGTAGTGATTACTGTTGAAGTTAGTGCCAGTCACTGTATCGGTGTCTTAGGTTACTGATGCAGCTGAACCAGCATCAATTTTGAATGATCTCTTTTATACATTGTACTTATAATCATTTATTCATTGCATCAATGAATGAGCAGCGTTGACCCACACAACACCCACATCCATGACTACGCGTCACCATGTGGTGGAGGTTAAATCAAACATGCTTAAGGTTTGACATCAGTGACGTGCTGCTTCATGTCCTCACCATAATAACTGCCACCACCAGAGCGGCGATACCGATCAGGTAAACCTTATCTGAGAACAGCTCCTGGATCCTTGTGTGGCAACTCTGCAGAGGAAAAACATCAAAACATGAATTTATATCTGCTTCAAAACAGCAATAAAACCTCACCTGCTCTGATTGAGGATAAAGAGAAAACTAAGATCCATGTTTTAGTATTTAGGTATTATTCTACAGTCATTAGTCTTTTTCACTCAGGGCTGTAATCAGTGTATTATGGCAAATGCACATAAGCAGGAGTTAATAAGATAATTATTGATATCTTTTAAAACCTGTTTACAAAGACCTGCCTTATGAGATACAGTTGCTTGTTGAGATTTATGTTCTCACACAGGACATGCGTAGTTTAACAGTGATGATAGAGGCAGATCAGTGCTTCTTTTCAGGCCCGACTCCGCAGACAGGTGTAACTGATCACGTTTAAGGAACAGTTTGACATTGTGGGAAATATATTTATTCCCTTTCTTACCTAGAGAAGGATGAGAAGATTGATACCATGCATGTGCTGTAATCGAGCTCAAGCCAGAGCAAATGAATTTAGCAGCACCGTATACACGCTAATGAAATATTATATCTTGTTTGTTTGATCCATACAAAACCATCAAAGTAAAACAAGTTGTGGTTTTCACAGGGAGTCATGAGCTGTAGCTGTTTCTTCCTGAGACCAGCCAGGAGCCGGGACTTGCCAGAATCTGGTCCAACACGTGACTCCTCCCTTAACCACAAATTGTTGTTTTTAGATTTCTGTTGTGGATGGAAATGTCCACTGAGCAAACACTGAAATTGTTAGAAGTTTGTTCTGTTGTGTATGGATTTAACACACGATACAGCCTGTTAATTAATATGATTCAGAAGTGTTGGCTACACACCCAGGCTTCAAAACTTAACACCAAGATATATAAGCTCATAACTTCTCAGCTCCAGCTCTGTACACAACACAGATGTGTGAAAAGAATCAATCCTTTCACCTGACTCTGAATCTGTTAGAATGTGAATAAGCATATTTCTCTGTTGAACTGTTCCTACATTTATTGTGTATTTATAAGTATTGTGTTCCAAACGAATCATGTGCAAATTCATTTCAAACCAATTTGACTTTTTATAAAGACTCTGTATGTCAGACAAATATTTCTTTCCTCTCCCATCTGCAGATCAGATAACTTGAAGGGCTCCCGATGAAAAGGATGAGGAATACGCTGCGGTGACGTGGTTTTGTTCTTGTTAATGATCTGGGTTTTGACAAATACTTTAATGCAAACTACTCAAAATGTCAGTTTTTCTTACGTTCCTGCACAGTTGCTGCATGTGGTGATAAAACAGTTGAGCTGGAAGATGACACTTACGACGTTTATTTTACTGCTGGGGCAGATGTCAGTTATGCCAAGCGAGTCTGTGAGGGTCGTCATAATCGACGTCCCCAGGCCTTTACCACAGCAGTTCAGCTGAAACACAAAGACAACATAGTAAAGATCCTACAAATGTGTTCAAAGCTCATTTCTATATGAAAATATTTAATTTTGCCTTATTTATCATACATAATTTCATTCATGTGAAACAATAAGAAAAACTAATACCCTTATGAGACCCACACATTTTGGATTACGACCCATGGTACAGTATAAGGACATATATCATACAGGACAACACCATTATGACCTCAGGGATAGAGGTTGTGGTCCACTACAATCGTGGACCACAACCTCATCAGGTCACAACTGTACATTTCCTCTGATTTTATAAAATCTATGAGAAATAAGGATGGTATTTTTTTCTTACTCTAGTGTTCATACTTTCATTTCCACTTGTGCTATAATTACGAATGACTGTGACGCTCAATGCTCTACTGCCATGTATTGTTCTTCAAAGTTAACTTTTAGCAGCAGGGTGTTCCCCACAAGGACAAACTCTAGTGCGTTTCTCTATACATAATATTTTTTCTGTAGTGAAATTAGTATACAATGTACATATTTTCAGTTTTTCCATTTTATTTTATTTTCTATTTAATATATGTTTCATTCTATTTTCATACTTTGATGTGTTCTCATTCTGCAACGAGTACATTTCCCAAGCAGGATCCATTACGTTTATCTTATCTTATATTACTCATGTGTTTCACAAGTTTAGATTATCATGTTTTTTGTTTTCAGAGCTGTTGACCCAATTTTGGAGAAGCATCCGTAGGTCACTGACACTAAGGCTGGTTATAAGCGCCCACATGTGAGAGAAAAAATGTATGTGCAACGTAAAAAAAAATACCGTATTAGCAAAATTCAGTGTACAAAATAATAATGAATAGTAGGAGAAACATGAAAAGAAGGACCTTTGGAGCCAGAAGCTTTTTAGAAAAAAAGCTATATCAAAGTCAGTGCACCGCTGTTGTTTAAATGAGTGAAATGTGTTTGATCAATACAAAATATAATAAAAGCTTATTAAAGACAAACTGCAGAATACAAACTGTGACACTGAAACACAAAAACTGTGCTATTGTTGTCCCGACAGTGTGTCAGTAGTAAACACAGCTCTGCCTTGTGGCGAGGTTTAAGTATTACATGTCATATGTATCTAGGTCAGTTGCACACCTGCTGCTCCACTGAAGGGTCCCAGCCTTCACAGGGGTCTTTACTATTTATTTTTAGTTGTGCAAAATTGACCTGACAACCTATAGGAGATGGTTTTAACAAATTAAGCATGTGGTTAATTTATGTTTGAAAATAAAAATAAATCTTGATTGACATTTATAACCTAGAAGTACATTTATATTTTATATTAACATAAATGATAGATTCTATATTTACCGTCTCATGGAACACCTTGAGCACAGAGGCAGTCGTCTGCTTCTTCTGGTCACTGAGGCTTGTAGTCATGGCATTGTCATACACAGAGTCATAGAAGTTGATCATCTCCTTCGACACCTGAAACAGAAGCAAGGATATTTGTGTGGGCTCTGACTCAAAACTTAATGGTGTTGTTACCCGAGTTCAAGCTCAGATGTATAAAAGTCAGATTTAAGTATTAGTAAAGCACTATTTTTGTACTTGTTTGAAAAAGAAGGACAGGATGGACATGCAACAAACATCAAGGGCTTTCCAGAAACAGGAACAGAGCTTCCATAACTGATGGTAAATCAAACGAGCACAAATGTCATTTCTGGCAACCATCTCTGTTTGGATTAGGTAATACAGTCACAATGTGGTAAATTAGATTTAAAAATCGAATTTTTTTAAATCCAGATGGTAAAAGGCATCTTTGAGGATTCTGGAAATCAAGATGCTTTGTATTGGAAATAAATGAGGTGACAACTGGGATAGACATGCATGTATGGCAGATTAAAGTATAATAATATATATTCTTACAGGGTAATCTTAAAAAAATTGCATACTCAAAACAACATTGGACAGCTGAGAGATAATTTAATTTTACATGTATAAGCTCAGAGGTGTCAGTCATTTTGAAATGGGTTAAATTGGCCATTGAACCAAGACTGAGGGGCCTTGGTCAGGATGGGGACCAAGAACCAAACCACGACACTCTAACAGATGTCCTCTGCAGAGATTTAGAGAACCTCCTGGAAGGATGACCACTCTGGTCTGATCAGAAAAATGATTCGACAAAAAAATACTGAGTTAATGCCTTCTGAATACTTTTGTGAATGAGAGATTTTTTTTTGATTATTAAAATATTTGGATAAATTATTAAAATATTTTCACTTTGGTTATTGAGTGTACATTACAGGGCAACAGTGACAAAATCTATTTATATAAAATCAAATCAAGTGTATGAAAAGGAAAAAGGGTCTAAATAAATAAATAATAATAATAATTTGTAAAGCAACTGTTTTTATTGTACTTTGGGGCTCAATGTTGAATAGCTATTTCATTTAGCATGTTTGTAGTCTTACAGTGTCTTTGTGCATGAAGCCCCAGATTCCAGCTGCAACTTCACATGCGAACAGGATGACCAGGCAGGCGAAGAACTGCAGGAGAGGACAGAAAAACATAAGATAATTGAGGAGATGTTTTGTAAAGAGTGTGTGTGTTATTAAGTAAAATGCATTGAGCATTCTAGAGGTCTAACAAACATCAAGTGCACTTCTTCCCTGAAAAATGGAAAGCCGCTTTATTTAAAGGTTACACATGAGGTATTCATCGCCACTAGATGTCGCACTAGCATCTAAACACAAAACAAATGCTTTGTGGCTACACCTCCCCTCCCTTCCTGTTCCGAGCAGGGTGTTCCCTATACAGTCTATGGGTATTGTGAAGCCCAGTGAAAACAGCACAAATAACACATACAACCAGAAACACAGCTGAACAACAGCCTAAAAAAGTGTCTGAGCCTCTGTGTGAAATACTTCGGTTGCTAAATGTGTGTTTTAAAAGTGCAATACTTACTCAACAGGCCTGCATGATGGCTGGAGCCCAGTGTGGAAATAGGGCTAATATTGGGTGACGTGTCCACTTAGGTGTCATGTAAAAGATTTTCAGATCCTTATGAAACCACCATAGCATAATTTAGTCCACTACAGTGTCTGCATATTGACACCACACTGCAGACGCAGAACAAATGCCCCTACTCCTGTATATCTTTATGTAGATAATCTCATTTTAATCATGTAACACAAGTTTTTAATATGATACAAGACATATAATGAGCATAATAATCAGTCAACACCATGGCAGAGTATTTCTATCTTCTGCACTGTTTATGATGTTCTAAAAAAACTGTATCAGAAAGCCTGGGTCTCATATTTCATATTTAATAACCTAATCACAACAACTTGCAGGGTGGGGTAATGGAAAGCCTCTGATAATGCTGATTTCACAGTAGTAGTATTATGAGGGCTATCAGAGAAGCCAGTGAAGCTTAATGTCATTATGTTAAAGTTAGCTAAGGTAGCTTGTAACAGGTGATATATTAAATACTCTCTCTGTTACTCCCTCTAGAATAAATACAGGAAAGTAACTCTATCGTTAAGGGGTTTAAACAATGTTAAGAGAGGAACTTTCAGTATTTCAAACTCAGCATTGTTTGCAACCATGTTCTCAAGTCAACTTGCAGTCGTCTTCTTCCCTGACTTTGTAGGTACTATCCTGCTAATCTTGGCATCTTACCTTCTCACATGTTGATCAGTATAATATTGTAAAACCTTGGTCTGTGTGTTATATCATCAGTGCGTCGTCATGTGCAAGAAAAAACACAACCAGGACACACTCATTGGCAAACAATTCCATGAATCTACTAGGAGTGTAATACTCCAGAGGGAACCTTTAAAGGTGATAGATGTGATTGTGACTCACAGTTCCCAAAAGACACTGAGACTCCTGGATGGCGCCATAGCAACCAAGGAAACCGACCACCATCATCACTGCACCGACAGCGATCAGGATGTGGACACCTGGACAGATAGATGGACAGAAAACATTGACTGATTAGTATCCATGGCAACACACATACATTTAGAGGTTTTAGAAACCTTCACATTCTGCTACTGAGGGAAGAAGTAATCAGCTATAAAAAGGATGGAAACTGCAAGGGAAGCTGTGCAAAAAACCCAATGAGTCATGATCCAGTTCTGCTCACAGGAAGTTGTTCTGTGTATTCTTACACAAAGTATGCATGCTCCGTAATTCACATCTTTCTTTTTTTCCTTCCCTCGTGGTTATACCATCAGATGACTGCAGATTAAGATTGTGTGGCTAATGAAGGGGGTGCAGCATGGAAAGAAAGACGTGAGAATGTACTCAAATGCCTCTTCAGAAACAGTCATTAGTATTTCTCTTAGCTCTGTTCTTCTCAGGAGGTGTGTGGTGTAAATCCAAATCTGTATATTTAGTTTTGTTTTCATTTTAAGCAGGATGGAAAGATAGAACTGGAGAGGAGATACAAGGTATTATATTATAGCTGTTCTGTGGGTTTTAATATAAATTCTAAGCACATATAAAAGGATCTCATACAAATATTTATCCTTTCTGAATTTGTTCAGTAGTCTGTGAGAAAAAAAACATAACAGAAAATCACTTCACTTTTCCCCCTTTCTTTTAAGACCACTCTGCTGTTTTAGCAACTTTTACTCATAAATAATGGCTCAAGACTTTCCTACATTGTTAAACAGGTTTCTCCACGCAGCAGTTTAGTTTCCATTCATTGCAGTAAACATGAAAAAAACATTCTACTAACAGAGTAGCGGAGTGCTTAAGTGAGGTCATCTATTACAGTGATTACATATGGTTTTAATGCTTTTGAACGCGCATACACATTTGAGAAGTCAAACGCTAATTGGTTGTGCATTCATGTGCCGGTAAAAGGCTCGGAAATGTCAGATATTAGCGTTAGCTGATGATGAGTGTTGCTTCAGCCAACAAAATAAGCAAACACGCCCATGATGAAGAGGAAAATACAAACTTAGGAGCCCCTTCAAATATAATGGTGCTGTACAAATGTAGAGGCAAGAGGCATCCTTTAACAAAACCCCAATGACAAAAAAATCTACCAATAAAGTGTTCAATATTAAATGGAATTATAAGAAAAAATATAAAATATAAAATATATAATTGAGCTCAAGGTGTTTTCAATAATTTGAGATTAAACTCAACTAATATTCATGGTGTTTCATAATTTTATTCATGTATTTTTCATATAATTTATTCCACTGTGTCTTTTTCTATTTGATTAAGATTGATAACTTTTGGGCTTCCAAAATAACAAATTACCCAACTCAATTCTATCCATCTTAATCATTTCTGGTGAACAATGAATAACTGAAGTACAAATGTGGACGTCAGTGTATATGGTTGTGAATGCAGCTCTCTCTGTGTTCAGTCTCAGCATCATTACTCCTGCTTGTCAGCTCAGACAAAATTCGATTGTAGACCACTAACTGCTCCTGTACCTCGTATACATCATCCCCCATCTCTTTTCTACCCACAGAGCCACTCACATACTCAGGCTAATTTATAAATTGATATCTTGGCATCTGACCAAGTGCTCCTTCAATCTCTTGCATTGTGGCTCTCTAGTCTGACACAGTCGTCCTGCAATTCTGTTTGGCGATCTCAGCCTCTCCCTCTCTTGCTACACCACCACCCGTCCTTTCTGTATAATACAGTTGCTCATTCAAAATTATGCTCGCAATAATTCCATTTACTTAAATTTATTCTTCTGTCCGTCTTTATTTAATTTTCTCATGGATCCACCCTTGCTTCCATCCATCAGGCCTTCTGTATCTCCCCCGTTCATTCTGAGGAGGAGCTGATTGCCATGAGATGCTGCATAAAGACAACATGACGTGCGATCATGGAGGAAGTAAGTAGTGATAAGAAATGGTTCCCAAACTTTTAGCTTTTGAATTTTTATCAGAATGGGCTTTTAATCTTTATAGCTCTATAAGTGGAAGTGTTTTTGAACCAAAGTGCATCTGGGATGTCTGAAACCCCACACTCCCACACCATTTTGAGGTTGTACTTAATGGAGACAGAGTGTTGTGTGTTGAGATGTGCGTTCGTGTGCCTTACATTTCATCTGGGAAAAAAGGCACAACAAAAGCAGCACATTAACTAGCAGATGCTTTAAGGTGCTGTACTGAGCATAGGTCAACCGTGCTTTAGAAGTAGCCAGAGCCCACTACACAAACACACTTGATAACTGAGGAAAACAGACTTACACTTCATGCCCTGTTCATCTATCCTGAGTGATCAGATCACAAGTGGACAGCTCTAAGTACATTTCTGAACACGCAGTGAGGACAAAATAGCAATCTGATCACTCAGACCACATTTGATGGTGGTCTGGGACGTATGTGGTTACATTCTTTGAGCTGTTTGAACCAAAATGTGTCCTGGGCCAAATTGAAGGACCAGCTACTCAGCTGACGTCCTCTGACCTGCTACAGTTTCATAATGAACAAAAAGTATTTTTTATCAGTTCATGTGTCTGACTGGCTAAAAACAATCATTTGGTCTTGTGTATTTGTATATAGAGCAGGGAAGTGAGATCTACCCACAAATGATCACTGTTGACAGATTCTTATGCCAGGTGCGAAGTGACGTACTTGGAGCTGTCCACTTGTGATTGGATCCTCCCTGCACAGGGCCACAGACGGGTGTGACATACAAAAACCCCCTGCTGAAATGTTTTCTGTGTAGACATGCAGTTAGAGGGAAGATTGTGTGCCAACTGAAGTGTGCACTGTTTTGGCAGACTTTTCCACTATCTTCTGGTAGATTACGGGTATTCATGGAGATTCTGAAAGGCTGGAAATGAACTAAACTCTTCATAAGAGTTTACAGCCATGTTAGCAGCTCTTGGAGGCTGTACTTAGGCACAGTGGTGCTTTCAGCTAAGTATGCTAACATTTACTAAACAGCACTAAACACCAATTACAGCTGAGGCCGACAGGAATGTCAATGGGTTTGCAGGTATTCAGTGATAAACCAAAGTATCAGACAAACACATTTTGACTTGTTGATGGAACAAAAACCAAAGTCAAGACACGATCAGTATCACAGTTTGTTCAATTGTGTAGATGAAACCTTGGGCCCAAATTTTAAGGACAAGGGAAAGCAAACTCATTGGAAGTAATTCTCTCTAGACCATGAATGTCTGACAAAAACCTCATGGCAATTCATCCAATATTTTGGAAGATATTTCACTCGGACATAAAAAATAGAAAGCAGCTGATCCAGTGATTTTCTTTAGCAAAAAAAAAGAAAAGAAAGGCAAATATTTCAAAGTCTACTTTTAGTTTTTTTAAACATTCCACAATTTTTATCAGGGATGGAGTTTGCACTGTCGTTGTGGATGGGGCAGGTCACATATGGCAAAGAAATGTATATATTACACAGACGATTGTGTGCCAATGTATATTTGTATTTTTAGAGATTCATCAAATATTTAAAACCCTTTTTGTCTTTTATAATGAGCAAGAAACCACATCCACCGTTGTTTTTTAAGTCAGTCAATAGAGTTGGTTTGGCTCCAATAGGGAGTTTCCCTAAGGTGATGAAGCTAACATAACAATGAAAGTCCAAATATTTTCATGCAGATGCAATTAGCTGCTTTGCTGAAGTCATCCGACTATTGTTTACTATATGAAGCCTTCCTCTCTGTTGCTTCCTGTTCCCTGTTATATTTCGGTAGTTTATTATGTATACTGCAGTCCAACCATGTAAAGACACCCACAATTCTGACTTGAGATTGTGGTGGA
Source organism: Hippoglossus stenolepis (assembly GCF_022539355.2). NCBI lineage: Eukaryota > Metazoa > Chordata > Actinopteri > Pleuronectiformes > Pleuronectidae > Hippoglossus > Hippoglossus stenolepis. The sequence goes on along the minus strand of NC_061483.1, from coordinate 29,236,073 downwards.
TATGGCCAAGAAAAGACCTTTAAGATGGTATTTTATTGAGGACACTGAAAGACCTCAGCCTGTCAACAGCAAACTCATGAACACATTACATTTACATGTAACAGGTAGGAGGTATTATACTATTTATAATATTATGACCTTTAATTCCTCATTATGAGGACGTGACTTGAGGAAAATCATTCAATAACTTTGACTAAATCTCGGTACAATGTAGTAGGCCGTAAGAGGACACATATTTGTAAGTTTAAATACAGTAAGCAGAATATCTTTTATTTAAATCAAGTGCCAAATATGTTTGGTCCGACAGAAGTTACACGATTGAGGCTTTGTATTGGTTTTCAGAAACACTACTGAGGTCTGTTATCTGATAAAAACTGAAACATTTGTAGCCATGGTCAAGATTGGCATCAACCACCATTCTCGTGACAGTCGCTAACTATGTCACAAACATTTTTGGGGTTTTTCAACTGATAATTTTTACGTTGGGACTTTTCGGGGAACAGATTTCAGTGATACTCAGGGTAGTCAAAAGTATATGTACCATAAGTCTAATTCTTCAGAAAAGCAAGAGGTTGGTCGCCATTTAGTAATTGTGAGTGGGTAGGGGTGAGAGAAAAGAAAAGAAGATGAAGGAGTTCATATTGAAAAGTTCCTGGCAGCAGGAGACGAAGACAGGGGGAGGGGAAGGGAGGAAAATAAAGGGCCAACACAGTTAAAGGGAGGGAGGGGGGAGGGAAGGACTAAAGGAAAAATGAGGAGAAGTGAGACAGCGCGACTGGAACACTAACCACAACCAGATGGGGAAGTAATGGGCAACGACAGTGGAAAGAAACCGAGCGGAGTGAAGGAAAGGAAAACTTTCAAAAAGGAGGGAAGAAGAGGGGTAGGGCCGGGGCCGGGGAGGAGGGGGGTGGCGGCTAGTGAGGAATTCTTTCCTGCACCGACTGGGCTGTTTCTCCCCTTCTTGGGAATGAGAGGGAGGCTTTATGTAATGGGTAAGATGTGATAACTGAGGCTGTTTCAGAGAAAGTTCCTTAGTCGTTCCCCCCTTTTTCACTGAACACAGCTATGCAGCCTCAGAGTACGACAAAAACAAAGTTTCAAACATCCCCTCGAGTCGACTGTTTTGGACGTTGCAGCACCACAGCACCGAACGTCTCTCAGTGAGTGAGTCAGTCAGTGAGACAGTGCGTGAGTCACGATGGAGAATTCTGGGAGTTTCCACCACTCGCACATTTCTTCGAAAAGAGCACCTAGTGACAAATCTACAGTATGTCAGTTCACATGTGGCGTTAGAATGCACCTCCTGTGATCACTTGTAAATGGATCTCACTTCCTCGCTCTATATGCAAAATAAACACACCATTTCTGTCCACAAAGACCAAATCATATTGTTTCTAAACCCGACTACAGATATTCCCAATATCAACGTGTTTGTGTCTTTGACAATTTAATGGCCAACACCTCCAAATGTGGTCTGAGGTCTTAAACCTAGAGCTGTCCACTTGTTATTGTATCACTCAGAACAGATGCTAATTCCAGCTCTAAGCAGGCCTATTATGAATAATGTTAAACAATGCATGCTGGTTAGGAACCTTGTTCAACTTTCGCTGGTGCTGAAGAATGTTCCAATATCATGTGACATTAAAACCTTGTAGGAGCAAGGCAGCTGCAGTTTTCTGAGTCAGGGGCTGTGGTCACTCTCTGACAACTGAATTTTGTCCTACTTGGCTTAAGGCTTCACTGACACACATTGTGACATGTAGCTTGTTCTTATCAAGATCCTTTATCTCATATCTTTTCCAAAGGGGATGCAATTTATTTGATCTCCTCCTTTTTGGCAATTGAATTTTTTTAGTTCAAAAACAGTAATGTCCATATTTCTTTTCGTCGTCCTAGTTCTATCCCAATATGGTGGCCCTTATTTCTTTGTTGCCGAGTCTATGGTTCTCAATAAAACAGAAACAACTAATCTTTCTATCAGTGTAGCTCCAGCAGGTTTTTCATGACCTTTCACTCACACACTTTAATCCTTTGTCCTAGATGTTTTCTAACTTTTATGTATGACCTGAAAATGTCTTCATACTTTTATATATATGACCTGAAAATGATTTACAACAACATTGAGGGCTGTGGGGGATCAGTCATTGTTTTGAGCTAATTGACAACTACAGGAGGTAGAATGTGTCTGGCTTGACTTCAGTCTTCTTACACTCAACCCCTGCTGCAGTCCCAGGCAGTTCATGTTGATCATCATGTCAGCTGAAGTCAGCAGAAGTCGAAAACGAATGCCCCAAAGAGCCGCTTTCACATATCCAAAGCAACCCTGAACTTTTCTTGAGTTCAGTTGGAGATGTATGTGTGAACCCAAACGCTCATTTCAGGTGAACCAGGCACTTAACCCTACCAGCTCCTGAACACAAAGTCTGTGTACTGTCTGATTGAGCTGATGTGTGAATAGAGCAGATCACTATCCAGATGATGCACAGCGAGTCAGTGGGCATGTAACAGAGTATTTCCAGTAACGCAGGACATGTCTCATGCTGAATATCTCTGATTGTGTAAAACAGGAACTCTAGACAAGATCTAGACCTGATTTAAACATAGGAACACATTCAGAGTTCCTAGGGAAAATGGCTGAGAAACACATTCTGTAACTTGAAGTTTCTCTCTGAGGGATCGTCTTACATATAAATAAAGCCAATATCTTAGCACAGCTGTCGTCCTTAAATTATGTGTTTAGCGAGTTTGTCAGGCGATGTGATTATAAAATCAGGATTGTGCAGAGCCTGTGCGGAGCAGAAGCTTGGAAGTGACTCCTGCATGACATGTTGTCTTAATGGGTCGCCTCTCAGTCTCTATTTCACACTTGTTCTGTTGTCTGACATCAGACAGTGAAAAGCATGTTCATTAGATGGGTTTTATTGTGACTTCAGCTGTATTAAATTAGTGTGTAAGTGAGCACAGGGAGTCGGAGAGGTCAGGTAACAAATGACGCCATGAAACCTCTTCTGAGAGTCGAATAGAGAGTTGTGTGGGGGTGTAAGTTTTTTTTTCAGAGTCATATGATGAGCTGTGTGTCCTCTGTCAGACCTGGTCACAAGTAGCTGGTGATGTGGCTGAGGTGGGGCAGCCCCACATAATCATAATGGTTTTCACACCAGTTTAACAGTCTCACATCCAGGTTACTGGGGGTCAGCTCTGTAAATCCTGCACTGTACGTGCATCATTAATTTCAGGTTAATGTTTTGTGAGTTTATATGTCGGCGGCTGTCATAAATGTTACCAGTTGTTGTAAATGGCTTCAGATCCAAATAAGGAACATGGCTCCACATCCTTTCTGATATATGATTGACAGCCATTAGTCTAATCAGGGTTGAAAGGTGGCGACTTCAACTGCTGTGGAGTGTATGGGGGAATAGTGTAGGACTCACTGTAAGACTTCAACAGATCCTTTTCCGAATAACAAATGATATTTGTGTGCAGCACAGACCACACGCACCAAGCAGAACTGGGCACAGAGCAAAATGAGCTGGAAACTGTTTGGTGTCGAAGCTTTTGCTGGAGCTTAAAAATTGGAGAACTTGTTTTCTGTGGTGGCCGATTGAATGGTCGATGTGCTGTTGTCCGATCAAATTGTCATTGGTCGGACAATCACTTGTGTTACTTTAGTAATGAACAAAGGGCCACACGAACAGCCTTTAATCTATTACTTTTGGCAGAAGGGAAGACTACCGGTGAACTTTGCGTTTGTGCAACCTAATGCACACTGTGGTCTAACTAATTTATCATTTACTCAATGTTTACTTGGTGTCAGTGTCCAGACTAACTGACATCAGGTCAAAGAAGTTGTTTGTTTGGCTACATTTAGTTAAAACTCGTGACCAAAGAGTCAATCTTTCAATTCATTATGTGATTTTGTGCATGTATAGAATGTATGTAATTAATTCAAACCAAAGATTTGGTGTACAAAGAGTAAGTTACAACAAAGTAAATCTCTTTACAAACATACATATAATACTATGACTGCTATTTGAAATATTTAGCAGTTCAAATAAAAGTGACGTTTAATTAATTTATAATGAATATCACAGTGAGGTTAAACAATAGAGTCTTGTAGATGAAGGATATACACTTATGTTCATTAATTGGTAATGTAGACCTATCACTTTAACATTAAAGGAATGATGTACCATTAATGGTTTCAGGATACAGCTGTGCTGTTCCTATGGGAAGTTTCCTTTTCGTATGACTGTATTTCTTTACAACAGCGTTCATCAATGAGGTTCCAATGAGTAATATGATGAAAAGTAAACCTGCTTAAACGTGGGTAACACAGATTTGATATAGAAGTATGGTCTGTTGCAGAGATCAGAAAATCTGTCAGGATAAACATCAACTTGTATTTTGAAAATTGTATTGCTGTTTTGAACACCCTAATATGAGCATAGTGTATGGGCATTTAATTTGACTAAATCCACAGAGTAACTATGTTAACTGTCCGATTAGTGGACAAAGCAGTGTCTCCATGCGGAAGAATGCAAATAAACTAAAAAGCCAGAAACACATACTTTGACCTGTGTGTTCAGAGTGTTTGAGAAGAGATTCACCATTAGAGAAAGAGACAGTGTGGAGACAGACAAAGAGAAAATATGAATTAGACACATACTGATGTAGAAGGTGCTGGGGGCATGGGCTCCCTCAAATTCCAGCTCCAGCAGGTTGCTTGTCTTGGGGTCGTGTCTCAACCACAGGGCCACGCCCAGGATTACTCCTCCTGCAAGCTAACACGTACAACACAACATGTTATTAATTAATTGTATATTCAATTCAGTTAATTGCACAACATTCTGCTAAACAGAAACAATATCCAAACCTGTAAAGATAACTGATTAACAGGTTAGATCTCATATGTTCATCCTTACATAAGCCCTAGTGTAAAAACAGTCTGTGCAACAAGATAAGTAACAGCTTGAGATAGTAGTATCAATCTTCTCATCCCACTTAAGAAAACGATTAATTGAAATCTCTCCAATTCTTTCTTTTAACTCCAAAATTATAGGCACCTCAAAATCGTATACTTAGTTTTTCATTCTTTAATCACATTAAATAAGTGAGGTTCTGTTCATATCAAAGCAAGCCACACAAGCTGGATGTAAAAGGGATATTGAGTTACTGTTAACTTAGAGTCTGAAAGCAGACACACAACTGTGCTGCTAGATGAAGTGGTTTTGGTGTCTAGTATCCACCATCCGGATGCACCTTTTAACATCAAGTAGCTTTATGGACAGCATCACTTATTCTCATTACAGGGGGATCAAAGAAAATGACTAGAGAGCCCAAGCTCCGCTCATTCTCTGCGTTATTTCTTCTCACTGGCTTTAGGACACACAAGCAGAGAAGAGGAGGAAATTAGGGATATTTTGTGTCAATACTTTGGGAATTACACTTCTTTCCCGGTGTTAGACAGAGTTAGAGCTGGATGATTTAGCTAACCTGGATTTCTCTTGTGTTATCAAAGAACAAAGGGCCAACACAGTTACCTCCAATACCTCCCAATTAGGCCGGACATTTATTGAAACTGATATTTATAACCTCAAACCGACCGAATTTTGCTCATGTCGGTTAATACGTTAATACTTTCCCCAATGCGAGCATTCATGAACTGTCAGGTTTCAGCTTCGTTCCGTATCCAGGACTTGTAGTTTGATTGCTCTAATCCTTAGAGGGAAGCAAATATGTGCAAGAACTACAACTAGTCCAAATATTTAAAGGCAATGTTTGGCAAACCTTCTCAGTTCAGTAAACCTTTATATTTAACTCTGGCAAAAGGAAGAGAAATCCCCAAAATATTTAACTATTCCTGTAGATTAAGTATAAATTATTTAAATTTACAAACAGGTTATAGGCAAAGCAGTCAACATGAGGAACTCTTTGTTCACTTTTATCCTGACATCATCTACCAAACAGTTTCCTCAGGGAAACCTAGCACATTTTGCAATGTAACTTTGCTACTGAAATGTATTGTTCTTTAGGCCTTCCTGAGCCCATTTGTTTAGCCCAGGACAAAGAAATCCTAAATATAACTAGAGTTAGCATTCACCACAACCGGCACACAGGAACAAGCATCACTACACACAGCAGCGGTAAAATAAACCACTGACCAGCACAACACACACCCTTACACACATGCACACTTTAAGTGAACTCCCCACCGACCACATGACTTACCACTGAGATGAGTCACTGAAGTACATGAAGGCACATGAAACCAGATTTTTTTGAGCGGTGTAAGTAACAGTATTTTTATAAATGATGAATGGAGGGAGAACCCAGACAGGACAAAACTGAAATTCATTATCTCAACAAATGTAACTAGGCTAAGGGGTAGAGTCTTGGTTCCAACTTAGTTGCAGCTGCAAGGACACTCAGAAGGGAGTGACTCACACAGACACAGATATCAGTAGCCAGTAGCTAGAAATTAATAAACTAGTTAATCACAAATCCATAAGATGGCCTTGGAGACATAGTCAAGGTATAGGTTGTTTGACATCTTTAACTGTTTTAGACAGGGAAATCCCTCAAACTTGAATGAAATTTAGTGGAATTAGTCAGAAGACTCAGGGCCCATGCCTAACATACATGCTAACAAGACACTCTCTTGGCTGCTTTTGACTGAGTGGTCTGATAGAGCTGAAGCTGAGTGACACTCTGTCTTTTTTTGAACAGTAAATTTTGATCAATTACTTGAATTAAGGACATTTTTAAAGCAAACATTTCTCAATATCATGGTTACAGCTTCCTAGTTGTAAATATGTTTAGTCGTTTATGATAATAAACTGACTACCACTGATTTTTCAACAGAAAATCTGAAGATGAATATCTGACTGAAACTAACTAGCTAGTTTCAGCCTATAATCCAATAAAGTATTATAACATGCATTTTGTAGCAATTATTTTTAACTGCAGATATTTTGACACATCACAGCAGGAAAAGCAGATTAAACTCAGGTCATTAATAATGGCTGCATTCAATTCAGGGCTTTAGCAACAGAGCCCTGGCATTGTGCATGCACTGGCTCAGCTTAGTGGGAATTTTTGTCTGTGTTGTCTGACATGAAAAGGGCCTTTTGAAAAGGACTAATTTGTCAAACCTCATTCAGGCTTCATAAAATAATTTATCGGATTTGAAATAGATTACTCAGCCAACGACAAAGGTGTTTTCACTTATCTCTCCTTGTTTTATATGCTGTACACCAAGAAGAGGTACACGACCCAATCTTAACCTCAGAAAAGACCAATCAGCCTGACAACATCTATTATTAACAAGCTGGGAGATCACTTTTATTGTGAATGTTGTTAGTGGGGAATCTCCAGAACTCATTAGTTGCTCTTCAAGGCCACACCTGCATACTGTGTACTACTACATTTTTGTTTGAAAACAAACTAATTCTGTATCGGTGCAGTATCAGTTTTAATTCCCGCCCATACTAACATGCACGCCCAGCTGGACAAAGTAATTGTCGCAGTTGGCTCAAATAATCATTTTTCTCCTTGATATGACGGAAAAGACCCAATCAGCAAGTGGTTCTGTCTACATCATCGTTTCCAAACATCTCCACTTCTCTTTCCAGACAAAACCGCTACCGCCACATTTTCAAACTAAAACAAGGTCAGCAGCGTTTTCTAACTTCTCTGCTTTAGTGGCTACAAGACTCTACACTGGAGTAGTGTGGATGCATCACTATATTGACAATAGTTCACCTGTGCAGACTTCACATAGACCTACATTAATTTCCTAAAGTCTTACTCCAAGCATAACTACTACTTGTCTAGCCGAAAACATTACCCTCCCACTAGACTACACTGAACCAAATATATGCCTTTTCTTCAATTGAGGACACAGATTTTGTCCCCAATTGATTGGATTGTAATCTGAAATTTGTCCCCAAAGGTGTTGATGTGATATGATGTATAACACATATACACACACAGTACTTTGGTATGATTCAGTCCAACATACTAGCATACTCGTGTTTATGTAACAATTCAACGACAGTTCCTAGCTGTTTTCAGGAAAGTCCTGAGGATTGTTTTTCTAAACTCATTGTCAGCCTTACACTTTTATAAAATTAAGTATTCATCATGTGTATTTGTCTTGGTATATCTTAACCTAATTTGCCAGGATTTACATGTATTTTGTTGGGAACTGTTTTGAAATGAAATTATTACAAATTTTCTTCAGTAAATAAGCTGAATAAGATGACAATCTAAGACACTGGGGTGTCAAAATAAGAACAAAATTATATTTTATTAAACACCAACTTCTTACTGAATTTAATTCTAATTAGGAAAAGACAATTTAGAAAGTATAAACTCACACTAAAGAAAGGGATGGTAATTTCCAATACCAGGTCAATACAGTGAACTGATCCAATACCAGTGCATTAAAAAATATATTTAAATAGTGTATTTTAACAGTTGTATGTGACTGATTGTGTATGGAAGTGATGATTGCTATCATGGTTGTACAGCCTGACTTAGGTTAAACCCTTTTAAAAAACAAATACATATAAAAGAATGAATGCCATAGAACTTCTAATCTAGTTTGACAATCGTAACTGAAAAAGAACACAAATAAATAAACCTATGAATACACAACAATTAATTTCTTGAAACAGCTTGAAACTACAGTCTTGAATGTGGTCCATGTGGCCATTTTACTTGTGGGACTTTCCAGTGTGAAATATTGCCAAATTACTGACACTATTAACAAATTGCTGCCAGATTGCTGACACAAAAACTGACAGCTAGTTTCCTGCTAACGCTACACTACCGGAAACCACATCTACGATGTTGTAATGGATCGGTACACAGATTCCTCTGCAGTATTGGAGGCATTTTCAACGCTGGTACTGGTATCGAAATATCTCTACTAACCACGTGCAACAGTGAAATGATACTGAAACTATAAAGTTGCTTCTTCAAAAAGCACGTGGTGTGACAAGTTTCCCTGCCAGCTCTCCCTCAAGTGTCTATTTCTGCCTACCGGCCAGAGTACAGGGGTTTGTAGAATGCTGGGCATGCTGGAGGAGGGGGAGTGGGGGCTGGGTGTTGTCTGCTGTTCCCATAAAACTCCTATACCACCACACAGAGGCATCCCCCTCCTATCCACCAACCCCCACTTCGACCCCATGTAGCCTCTTAACCCTCTCAGTGTCCAGTGTGATTTATAGAAACAGGAGGTCTCCCATTTAAAGAGGCAGCCTGCACTCTTGGCTGCTCAGTAACGGCACATCGCAGTCAAAGCATCTTTACAGATGGACTAGACATGTCTGCCCTGACAGATCCTTTCACAGAGCTCTTCAGAGCAGCCAATAAAACTAAAAGCCCTAATGTGTTAAAAAGAAAGACAGACCTAAAGGGATGCTGTAATGCAATCACATTAAAGTCACTTTTCGGGTGTATTACTAACACTATATCCGGGTCTATATATTGTATGAATCACACACACCCTTTTTTGTTATTTTCATCACAGGGGTAACCGGGACGCAACAGGAGAAAGTCCATCAACTCCATGAACCAAGCAATCACATAACCAGAATACTACCCACACTAACTGAACTTGGTGTGATATGAATACTGCATTGAATTCAATTCAGGGGGCTGATGGCAAACCAAATAGCAAGGTTAAAAACATAGCCTAATGAAATTAAAGAAACCAAATCTCAATCACTTAACTCTAACTAAACAAGAGAAAGAAAACTTTATAAAACTGACAACCTCAGCCCTGCTGGTTTCACAGGAACAAAAGCAGTCAGCGTGGCAACAGGCTACCAACCACCCTTATCAAAGGGATGATAACATAAGGTGGTTGGTTTGTCATACCAGCAGTCAACAAGAAAAAGCTAAAGTTTTTCACTTAGTTTAAAAGTTCCAAACACAAACTTTCTTTCATAATGACACTTTACTTTGAACAGAGCCGGTGCCAGGTTGTCCCTGAGCCAACTGACTTGTGATGGCGATGCTCTCGGAAAGAGCAGAAATAATCCAGTACATTTCGTTCGGGTCTGGTCAACTCTATTCTACTTGTTTTTCTTCCAGGAGCCAGAAGGAGAGGGCACAGTGTGTGTCCCAACACAAGACTGGATGGACTGTCTGAAGATCTAGAGTCTGCAAATTCCTGGTTGCTTTCTCCCTTCACTATCTAGACATGGCAGTGTTGGTACTGTAGCTTTATTATTAATGCTGTGGTCTCTTACCACTGAAGGATGGTCCTGCAATGAGCAATACAGAGCCAATTGGTCATCACAGTCGCTTTTCAACAGCAGCACTTAAACTGCCATTCTTCACTGATAATGGCTGTCAGGGGGACACCATCGGAAGTAACAGTTTTTCCTGTCAGTCTCCAACATCTTTTAGTGGCTTGTTAGAAATACGACTACTGCTTGAATTAAAAGCTAATATATTTAAACAATAACAAAAAAAGTATATAATTACAATTATCCTTGGTTTACAATCAATTATAGTGTAACACAATATGAAATACACTGGGGGCGAATTGACAGTATAATTTAGCTTACAATAATGACTGTTGTTTCTGAATATGATCTAAAACTGGCTGTATTTATATTTTTATTCATATAAAAGCATTTCTATAGAGACATTTTTATACAATAAGATGTAAGGAAATGCAGTTTTAATGTTTTTATTAATTGTCTGGTTGGGCTATTGAAAATACAAAAAAGAGAAGGGACAAACAAATTGACGTTTAACGAACAATTGCAAACAATGACGAGTCAATAATAATTACTTGGTTTAGTTTACTAGTTAAGTTTACTTAGTTTAGTAAGGAAAGATAGCAAATATTCTGTGGTTGTAGTTTCTACGTCGTTGCTGCTTCTGTTGTATATTATTGAGAATTTAATATGTTTGGGTTTTGGATTGTTGCTAACAAAACAAGACATTTGAAGAAGAGACCTTGTGCTCTCAGAACTAAAGAGTTTGTAACTATATTTTGTGAATTTCATTAAGTGAGAGATAAATTTAAAAAAAGATCAGTCAATAATGAAAGTAATAACTTGTTGCAATGCTATAACTAAAGTGTCTACAGCTGTCTGAGACACAATGATGCAGCAAATGTTATGCATGTGTAACAGGACATCAGGACAATGCAACACATATTTATTTTTAATGCACCAGAACACGGGTTGTTTAAAAAATGTAACACGTGTAACAACATGAGTACAGCCCTTCGAAACTCTCCCCACTGGCTTCCTTATTTGTTAATGAAGCTATTTCTAAACTGGGAGACCTGTCTGGAACATGTCAGCCAGTGGCACTTACAGGACTATTAACACTGATGTCTTGTAAAATGCCTCGACCCATTCTGCATACGATTTTCACGATTGCAGGTCAAATTGATCAAGATCATGTATGTGAATTGTTGCAAACAAAACCCACCATTAGCTGTCCCACAGTGATAACTGTCAAAGACAGATGGTAAAATGTGAGCTAGAAGAGAATGAACTTAAACATGGGCAAAGAGACGATTTTCTGTTTCTTTTCATAATTGTATTGTGCTATAATAACTTGCTCTGTGTATATTTTATGTTTTTTTCTATCAACCACTTTGCTCAAGACTGAGTAAGTATTTCAATTTAGATATAAGTAATTATTACAAGGATCATCATGAGATGTGGTTCAGATATCCATGGCAACAATAAAGGCTTTCTATTCTTTTTAACAACATCATAGGTTTGACTTTAAGCTTTAGCTATTGGGTGGCATGCCATGTAATTTGATACAGACATTCATGTCCCTCTGAGGATAAAGTTATAACTAAGTGAGATTTTCATCCAGAGCCATCAGTAGGTTTAACTTATTATTGGTTCTTTGGTTTATGGCCAAATGCAAAACTAATGACTTTTCTGCCTTAGCTTTCTTTAAAAGGGTTGAGCCTCATTGCCTCTTCCATTGCTGTCAACATCAACGCATGTTGTCCGCCTCTTTTATCACTTGATCTATACCTGTTTTTGTCTTCCGGTTAACTTCCGGTTGCTAAATCAAGTAAACCGTCAAACTCACGATTGGCTTATATGACTTCTACTAAACACTTCTCCAAGTTGGAAACATGTGTCCACATTTATCAGATCATACGGTCATATTTTCTCCAGTTTTGCTAAACTGGTTGTAGATCTGCCTGATTCCTTTGGCACATCTGCCACATCTTTTTAGCAGTTGTGACTTAATATTTTTAACTTGTAAAACTGTCATGTGGTCACATGTCCCTGTCCCAATGCCAGTGCTTGGAACATGACTGTGCCACATGACACACAAAACTATCACCAACATCACCAATGTCCTTCCCTGAGAGTAACAAGAAAAATTAACGGTGAAGCACAGTATATTACTATTTCTTATTTAATTGGACATTGGAATTTTTGTAGTTGTGCACATATAATAATCAGTTAACTAAAATGAGGCATGTGAATACTGATTTGGACATTGATTGATGTGGCAGTGGCCAAAGCATTAACGTTTTTGAAGCATTCTGCTCAGCCCCATTTGTTACACTGGTAAAGTAATGAGTGCTCCCCTGTCTGCATCCACTGTGGGGTTGGGTAGAGAGAAGAGCAAAGGATGGCATTTTTGTGGTTATATCTTCCTGTATCTTGACACAACCGAGTGGTTTTGGTCTCGGTTTAAGAAACACTTAGGCTTGTTTTCTTCTCTGTTTTGCACCAGTCTCTTCTCAGGAGTTTTAAAAAAAATAACAAGAGAGCCCCACTTTTCTATCAAGGCTCTGACTGCTGAATTTTAAAAAGGACCAAAGAGAGAAAGAAACGTGAGATGAGGAGTTGTCTGAGAACAAAGTGAGAGCAGCAGCTCTTACGTAAGGAGAGTAAAACTAAACACCCACAAACGTTTCCATGATCCATCACCAAGCACAGGGCCTTGACTCACCAAATGAAAACCACCAAGAATCCCCCCCTTTTAAAACACACACCCACACACGCGCGCACACACACACACACACACACACACACCTGGGAGGAGGATTTAGTCCAAACAAAGCTCCTCTCCGAACAAACTACCGAATGCGCCAAGAAGATTTAACTCTAAACTGTTAAAGCGCCTGTTTATGTTACACACACACATTATTACACTTGTCTATAGAAATCCGTTTCGTTTAATTCTGATTTATCAACCACTCTACGTGTTGGTGTGTCGTGTTCAGCTCGGTGGAACCTGGCCAGTTAAGACTCGCCTTTGAGTCACTTTATTTGATTTGCCTAATTTCGCCATGTTTCCCCGTAGTGGTGAAAACGGGCTGTAGCACGGTTCTTCCGGTTAGTGTGGTCATGATGAATCACGGCTGTAAACCGTTTAAAGGACTACATTAGATTCGTGTAAAGATGTTTTTGGTCTCATCCAGCGTCGTCCATTCATCCAGGGCTCGGCCGCCGAAACGAGCCCGGCCCGCTAACTACAAAGAGGGGCGGCGCTGCCCTGCACCGACACACAGCGTGTGAAAACCACGCGCACAACAACAGAAAAGCCCACGCGAGCTTACCCAGAAGATGAAGTTGAAGAAGAAGAGCAGGTACTTGATACATTTGGTGCAGCCTTCGACTCCCATGGTTATTTCAGACATATACACTGGGCACAGAGTTGACCAGACGGTGGCGACGGGGCAGTGCGGAGCTCCACGACGGGTACTGAGCTGAGTCTCAACCGGGGATCCTGAGTCTGACTTCAGCTCCCAGACCGAGGCAACACCCAGCTCCTCCTCCCGCCCTCACAGCCCCTGCTCCCCGCCGCCATCCACTCAGCGCGGCCGCATCTGACTGACAGGCAGCGGGCCAATCAGAGCCGCGGAGCCGCCCACGCGTCTCTCCTGATTCGCGGAAATGGTCTGCCCATAGACTGGATACAAGAGTGAGCTGGGCTAATGTACCACGGATACAACGTTCAGCTCTCCTGGGCCATAATGTGCCGCAGGACACACAATCTAACATAAATGCACCAGATGCATGAACCGCATATTACCTGAGACTGCCAGGGAAATGGTACATTCACCACACAGTCATGTAATCTCTTTTTATTTGGAACATTACAGGGATAGTTCACAGAAACACGAAAACTCACTTATTACCGACTCATCACTATGCCGAGGGAGGGGTGGGTGAAGTGTTCGAGTCCACAAAACACTTTTGGAGTCTCAGGGGTAAACAACGTTACAGCCAAATCCAATACAATCAGAGTAGCTGGGGACCACTTCTTCAAACGTAAAAAACAACTGACAAAAACCTAAACGGTGTCAATGACACCATGTTTTAAGCCTAAATGTCAGCCGTGATCGACACGCGAACACGGCTCTAAAGAGGGTATCAGAGGACATTTAGGCTAAGAGTCGAATTTGAATGACGGGGCTTTCTACGGGGCAGTATGGAGGCATGTTATTTGTGAATCCCTTGAACTACATTTCTTACCTAAACTTTAACTTTGTATAACTGACTTTGATGGCAGCTACATTATTATTATTTTTTCGTTTGAAGAATTGGTCTACATTTACTGCAATTGTATTGGATTTGGCTGCTACACTGTTTACCCCTGAGACTCCAAAAGTGTTTTGAGGACTCAAACACTTCACCCACCCCTCCATCGGCATAGTGATGAGTAGATAATGAGTGAATTTTCACTTTTGGGTGAATTATCCCTTTAACCATCCCATCTAAATGCCTAACCTAAACCTAATTCTAAACCTTACACTAAAACGAAATCTTAAAACTCAAACAGCCAATTGAATTTGTGAGGACCAGATAATATGCCACTAATCACAAATTACCTAATTGATCCATCTGTATATTGGGCTATAGATAATTACTATTAGCATTTATGCTATTGGTATTAGTATTAGAACACACATCTGTCAGGAATGTAATGAGTTTAAATCCACCAGTAGTCATCTTAATATGGTATGGCATAATAATATGGTATTGCATAATAGATTACGTTCATGTTATTACCAGACATAAATATTTTCATTAATGTCTCATATTAGATAAATGGTTTGATAGACTATTTACAGATGGTAAGAGTATGAAATATTGATTTTATTGTCTGGTATGGAATAAAATGTCCAGGGGATGGCGCAATTTCGCTGGTGTAGAGATCATCAGCATCACGGTGATGATGAAACGTGCCAAACGATAAAACCAAGTGACCAGTTTAGTATTGATTGTTTTACTTACCTATGAGATGGACAGAAATTCAACCTGACAGTATTTGAATGTAAATTTGACCCAATAACACCATCTCTCTTAATAAGTGATGTTCTTGATGCACACTAATGTTTATTATAACAATTGAGAACTAATGAACTGTATGAGCTCTGATGTTTAAACTAATACAAATGTTTCACAGGTATGTCTGACATGGGGGCAGAGAGTGTCAAGACCACGGTGTGGTCTGGGCTAGTAAATAAAATAAATGTAATATATCATTAGTAATCTTACACCATTAAAATGTTGTACTCCAGCAGGAGTTTTGTTTCAGTGTCACTTTTGTTTAGTGTCTCAGTATAATGAAACCAACTGTGAAAGTGAGGAGGCTGGGTTCAGATGCTGGGATGTCTTCTATATTCTATGTACCGGTATAAGTTTTGTGGGTATTGCTCACCATCTGGTGTCTCCTGCCTCAAACAGCCACAGATACAATGATCAAGATCCAAATTCTCATCCAATACTTAGGGAACTCTTTGGAGTTATTGGAGTCCCTGACTGCAAAGTTGCTGCAGGGCTTCACATGGAGGGCACATCATGCCAGGTGTCAGTGTTGAGTTGAATGCCTCAGTAATGCACAGATGTGTGGTTCCATTGAAACCACCATCCTACATGAGAAAAGATGAAATATGAGTTGGGTTAGGGTTAGGGTTAGGTGTCTTTTGTGTCTCTTTTTGTACTTTCACGAAGATGTAATGTTTATGGAACTGCATCTATTCTGTGTATTAAATTACTTAGGGCTGCAACTAAAGATTATTTTCATCTTTTATTAATTTAAAGATATTTTTTTCAATTGTTATTCCGTTATGTTAAGAATAGTAAAATTTTAAAGTGATGTGTAATGTAAATTCAGTTGCAATTTTCAAAAGCACAAGTTGAGTTCAAATAACTTGTTTGTTCTGATCAAAAACTGAAAGTGTTTATTTTATTTTCATGAAAAACAAAACTTTATTTAAATAGCACCATTCAAACAATTCAAAACAGTACAAAATATAGTACAACATTGAAAATCAAAGTCAAATAAAAGTATACATCATAATAATGCTTAAAGAAAAGTATAAGAGAAACATGAGTGAACTAAAAACGATTGAGTAAAAGCCATTTGGTAAAAGCAATTTTTAGAACTTTTAAAAACAGATAGTGCCCAGAGCAAACCAATGTTCAGTGCTGAGCTTTTCTATACTGTCAAACCCACCAATACTGTAAAATCATCCATTGAGGAGGGCAGAGCCCGACTAACCATTACATAGAAAAAGATTTGAAAAACATAGAAAGAAACAAGAAACCAGAGTTCATCCTGACATTTTTATCACATTATAAGCACTGAAGTCAAACCACCATTACATTTTGTCTTCATCAGTGCACCAGATTTTACTGCCTTTGAGGTGCTTACTCTTCTGTGCAGTCAGAGTTCTCAACCTTCAGCTAGGGAATCCTTGTTATATAAAAACCCAACATACATTACATCAACATCCATCAAGGAAACACAGTGGTTGTTTAGTGAGCAGCTCCACATGTACGGGACGCGGCCCTGCTCGGTTGTAGGCGTCACTCTGTGTGAATTGAAGGAACGCAGCCGCAGTGTGCCTGGATCCTGTCTCCGTCATATCTCTGGGTCCCTGCGCTGCTGCTCTTCCTCCTCCTCCTCCTCCTCCTCCGAGCTGTGGCAAAACAACTGCGGAGCAAGTTACCTCGTATGGTCCGAGTGTTTGACTCACAGGGGAAAGTAACAAGGAGAACATGCCTGCCGTCTCTAAAGGGGACGGGATGCGTGGCCTGGCCGTGTTCATCTCTGACATCAGGAACTGTGAGTTTGCTGATCCCACTCATACGCCTCTTGGTTCGGCTAGTGACAAGTTAGCTCGCCGCTCTAACCTAATGTAAACCCGGCATGTTGTTTCCACAACATGTCGCGGAGTGTGTCTGTTTCTCCTCCTCACAGTTCACAGGGCTTTGCAAAGGGAATTGTGTGGGAACAGCACGAGAGAGCCGCTTAGCTAGTTAGCATGCACTAACGTTACTTAGTTAGCTGTTAGCATCAAGTAGCTACCGTCGAAGGGCGTGGACCGCACCGCCAGACGGAGATAACGACTAACTGGCATTTGTGTTCGTCTGTAGCGTTTCAGCTCCGTGCAGCCACATCACAGCTTCATATACTGTCACACCAGAAGTGTGGACTCCACTCTGACACCATTTATACCTTGTGTATGGAGACTTTGTGCGGGATGTTTGAGGGAACGTCTGAAGGACACATTATCAACAGCTCTGTGTGTTGGTCAAGTGTCCCGCTGACCGCCTGTACTAGAGCTGCCCGTCAGTATGAGAAGATGTATACCTAGTAACACACATATCACACAATCATTGTGTTTACATGTATTGATCTGTGTTGATCCCATGTTACCCTCTGCCCCATCAGCTTGTATGTTCCTTACATGTGTACATATAAGTGATCTGATAAACCTACTGCCTCGATCACAGTCACTGTTTATTAATCATTTTAGAATCACTGACAATAATTGCAATATTAAGTAATAACAGTGTTTGACTTACACATAGCACAATTATGATTTAGTAATGACTTGTAATACTATTAATTACATAATTATTATGTAAATGTTTTGCTTTTACATGGCGTGTCTCACAACTATGAGAACACTGACTATTTACATGTATGACACGTTAACCGTATAACTAACATGTTTGAACAGTTTTCATAACTTGATGAAACAGACAATACACAGAGAAGATAGTCTGGTTAAGATGGCTTTTATTTGTAATTATGTCTGAGGTGGCAGTTGGGCTGGGCGATTAAACAATAACAATGATGATCGCAATATCACCCCATCAATAGTAATATAACAAAAGTCCAATATCCATATAATGCTTATGAATCGCACAAGCACAGTGAGGAGGTATAGAACATAATTGATCCATGTCAGACTTATAAAAAACAAAACAAACCCAGGGATCCCAGACAGCTCCATTGCCCGGGCCCGAGTGTGGACAGCCCGGCCACATCACCACTAAGCCCAGGGCAGACACCCAGGGAGCCATGCACAGCTCCACTAAGTTTGCTTACAGGGTTCATTTTGGGTCTTTCGCCATCTCCTCCGACTCTCAATACATTCACTAAGTTTACAAATTCTGTTTTGTTTACCCGTCTGTGAGTCTGAGTTTACACATCTGTCCGATGACACTGTTTAGCTGCTTTCAGAAGCTGCTGTCAGACATGCCCTGAACTCCACAGTTACTCTGTATTTTCTCTGGAGGAGGTGCATGTGTGATCACAAATGTCCAAGTGAGACACTCCGCAGTTTCTGCAAACTTTCTCTGCCCGGCCTCCTACTAAATGTCCATTGAAATCCAAGAGAAACATCTAAATGTAATCACTTTCACCTATTGTCAGCAGTCGTGGAGGAAGTACTGAAACCTTTTACTTAAATAAAACTGCAAATATATTGACTAAAACATACCCATGTAAAAGAGTTTTCTACTTGAATAAGGTACTGGCCAAGCATAACCTATTTCCGAATTCAAAGTCTACTACATTATTGTCCCCTGTGTATTTGGTTTATTACAAGAACAGTATAGACTCTACCATATTTATAAGGAATGCTGCAGATGATGCTACGGAAAACACTTGCATTGTAATATGAATTATTGGCTGCGTCCTGGCGGTGGCCTCTAATGAATATGTTTTTGGTAAGGGTGAGAATTAGGGTTACCCTAACCCTAACCACCCTTTCTTTACCAGTGATGCTGCTGCTGCTGATGTGCTTTGCTCCTGTGGATTGGATCAGTGAACCAATTCCCCTTTCTTTCATAGATAAACAAAGGGAACATGTAACACAATGCATTGACAAAATGTAGTGGAGAAGAAAGTACAGATATTTTTTTTATGTATGTTGTGGAGTAAAAGTGAAAAGTACATCCCACCACTTGTTAATCCAATAGAGCAAGTTTTGGTTGTGTTAGAATGATATAATTGCAGCTTTAGTATGCATCCAACAAATATGCAGCAATGTGATGCTGTTGTGTCAACACGTTCAACTTGTTCAATCCCTGCTGGGAAGATTTGAGGCTGTTCTTGGGGAAGTAATCAGTGATGATGTCCCTAGTTAAGTGTCCAATCTATCTAATATACATCTGTATAATGGAGCTCAAATGATCAATATAAAAAAAACACATAGAGACACACAGAAACACAAGAGCCATTCTGTTGCACTGAGTGAATGTTTAAATCATGATTAACACAGCTAGTAAAATATTTAGAGTACATCAAAAAGGAGCAAAACAGAGCAAACAAAAGGATGGTTTGTGACTGACCACATTATTGTAACATGCAATAACATGCAACATGTCTCTATTTATTTGCAGGTAAAAGTAAGGAGGCCGAGATAAAGAGGATAAACAAGGAACTGGCCAATATCCGTTCCAAATTTAAAGGTAGGTGAACAATTCTGAGAAATCAGGCTCAACTTACAGTATTTGCCACAGAGGGCCATGAGTTGCTCTTCTCATTCTATCCAAAGTCTGATCATAGCACCTGATTGGAATAAAGACCTTGGCCCTCCATGAAACAAGTTCCCCTGACTCTGTTTACTGCTGCTGATTCACGAACCCATGTTGTGACCCTGTTTTGACTTTGACCCTTTTCAGTTTATTCAGCTTTGTTTAAATGACTGTTGCTACGACTGCACTGTCCACAAGTCCACACACCTCTTTGTGAATATATCTGTGTGTCCTGTTGGTGTTGTTTCTCCTGCCACCTGTTCCACGCTGCCTATAATTAGTTTGCTCTAGAATGAAGCTCCTCTGCTTGTAGTGCCCAGCAATCTGGCCTGTGTTGTTTCTACCATATTACCTATGTGCTCTCCTTCTTCTCCATTATGCCAGAGAAGTTTCTCATTGATGATGATTAGTTTTTCTATGTGCTTGTCTTTTAAAATCGTAAAAAAATGTACAATCGAGCACAGGAATATATGTTGGGGGAAAGTTTATTTTCAGCAGTCCAACAAGCCCTTTGTTCCAAGCTGTTGTGTTTTAGTGCCATATGAGGAAGCTCAACAGTTCAGTGGAGCAGAACTGTCGGTCACAGTAAAAAATAATCCCAATTCAGACTCAGTAATGTCACATCTGAACAGTTACAAGTGTGGTCCATTTTCATTATAAAGCAACATGTTGGTAGCTACAGACGTAGCATTTCTCTGGACATCAGGACACAACAATCAAATCAATATAAAACTCTAGAAGGAAATAGAAGGCAAAATCAGAACCATGGCCATGTCCGTCCAGGATTTAGCTTCAAACTGATCACAAGAAGTAACAGAAATCTGACCAATTAGTGCAGCATTTGTCAGTTCAGTTTTCCAGCAAAGAAATCAACCAATCACTACTGATTTCCATATGAATCCAGACTCTCTTTTCTAGTCAAAGTCAAAACACAGTAGAAAGGAAGCTTTAGTCTCTGTAATCATCCTCTAAATGCAGTGGAAATAGTTAACTGTGCAGTTTGGTGAACTTTGTTTCCCAACAGCTTGTCCTCTTTCCCTGCATTTAAGTTTCTGTGTTGCAGGATATAACATTTAGAAAATTCCTGTCTGGAAGTAACCCCACTGCCAATCTGTGATGTTTCTGCACTATTGCCCTCAGCTCCAGTGCAGTGTGTTAGCAAAGACGACTAAACTCCCTTTGAACCAGACGCTGGTTCTACCTCCTCTGCTGCCATACAGTGTGATTGGTCCTTCAGCTGACAGTGCTGTTAGCAGCATGAAAGGTTTTGTGTGATATGTTAGGATCTCATAACTAAACTATGGCCATACTGCAAAGCTTCTTCAAATTTCTTTGACTCAGAGATTAATTAAAATTAAAATGTGAGTGTTAACGAGTAAAATGAAACTCACAGAGGCTGTCACAGAATCCGGGCGTGGTGCAGCTGCCTTGGCAGCGCATGGTGGTGGTGGCCATGAATAATATATTTCTTTATAGTTTTAGGCAGAGGGCATTGAAGGAAAAACATGTGTAAAAATCTTGATTATTTATAAAATGTATTTGTTAATCAGAGTATCAACCACAAGCAGGAGACAAATTAAAACATGGACATAGACCCGACTCGGACTATTCTAAATTCTTTCATTTCACCCATGGATTACAAGATAAATCCTCCCAACCCCCACCACCTTCCTTCCTCCCTTCTCTGTCCTCCGTCACTCATCTGACTGAATGTATTCTTTACCTCCTATTGTATCCAGGGAAATGACAGACCTCTGCATTTGTAAGTTCATAGACAGTCATCTCTAACTCTCTGTGTGTGTGTGTGTGTGTGTGTGTGTGTGTGTGTGTGTGTGTGTGTGTGTGTGTGTGTGTGTGTGTGTGTGTGTGTGTGTGTGTGTGTGTGTGTGTGTGTGTGTGTGTGTGTGTGTGTGTGTGTGTGTGTGTGTGGTGGATAGGAGACAAGGCTCTAGATGGCTACAGTAAGAAAAAGTACGTCTGCAAGTTGCTTTTCATCTTTCTCCTGGGACATGATATTGACTTCGGACACATGGAGGCCGTCAACCTCCTCAGCTCCAACAAGTACACAGAGAAACAAATTGTAAGTGTCTCCTTAAGTTCATGCAGTGTTGATAGCTGAGAGCTCATTAATCACTGATTATGTAAATATGTTTGATTGAAATTCCCATCAGAGTAGTGCTAAGGGGTGTGTAAGTAACTTTTACAAACACAGTAGAATTTCACTAAAAACCCTTTCCCAAAATACGTCTCCCTTCAGGGTTACCTGTTCATCTCAGTGCTGGTGAATTCTAACAGCGACCTGATCAGTCTCATCAACAATGGCATTAAGAATGACCTGGCCAGCCGCAACCCAACCTTCATGAACCTGGCTCTGCACTGCATCGCTAATGTGGGCAGCAGAGAGATGGCGGAGGCTTTCGCTTCGGAAATTCCCAGGATCTTGGTGGCAGGGTTTGTACATAAACATTAATGCATCTATAGAGAGTTAAAGTGACTCGAGGCCGTTTTCAGACATTACCTGCTTGAAAAATCCGGAGAATTGGCTATGGAGTTTACCTGTAGTTTGCCTTTCACACATACACGACGCAATGGGAGGTTTTCAGCCAGGTGCAGAGGCAGGAAGTAACGATTAAGTGTGTTGCGGAAACAAAGTGATTTTCTTTGCAACACACAGATCCGGTGTCGGCTCTTATCACCACAAACTCTCAAGACATCTTCATCGGTGTATTCTATGTGTATGACACCGCTTTTTCACCAGAAGATATTTGTTTTGATTTTGTTTTTTTTTGCATCTGTTGCATGTTAGAAGGCTCATCAACCCCCCCACTAGCTCGTGGTGAATCCAGCTGAAACACACAACGAATTCTCCTGAATTTCTTCGTACATAACACTATGAGGCCAGGCAGAGAAAGTTTGCAGAAACTGCGGAGCCTCTCACTCAGACATGGTTCTGCTTCGAAGCTACAGCTTCTAGATTGCCTCGACGCGCAGATACATTTTTTGGGCAGGTGCACGTCAGGGTACGGCGTAGGGTTCTGCGTAGGGTGCATGTCAACGAAGCAGGATCATGAATTGGGCTTAAGTCTGATACAAAATGCCTGCTACTGTAAATCGTGGAAAAAACTCATGGAAAATATTAAATGTTTATCAGTGGTTTAATTTCAGACATCTTGCGAACATTTGGTTAGCATCTGACAAAATAAGAAATGTAAACTCTGGAACCTGTACTGTTGTAATGTACTTCATAAACAAACACAGGTCTCCAAATTAAACACGACTGAAATCGTAAGGATTATAGTGTGAAACTGTGACAGTGACAATTTCACTTGTATATAATGTTTGTATTGATTAGTGAATAATCAAGTTGTATTGTGCTTGCTCCTATCAGGGACACCATGGACAGCGTGAAGCAGAGTGCAGCACTGTGTCTGCTACGACTCAATAGGACGTCTCCTGACCTGGTGCCCATGGGTGAATGGACGGCTCGAGTGGTGCATCTGCTTAATGACCAGCACCTGGTAAGATCCTACCCATGTCCCAGTTCCACACTACACAGTGGTTCAAGAACGTTTTGAGTATGTAGTATCAAAATGAAGTACACTCAAAGAAGGAGGCATGCCCACTAAATACTGTCGATGAACACTGGTCTTGCACAATGCATTGCACAAAGGAAGTGGAGCTTCCCACTGATGAAATAAACTGGGTGGTGGTGAAATGGTTTCAAAAATTATTGAGAAACGTAATAAATCTTGGGGAAAACATTTTTTTTTGAAGTGTCTATGTAAAGTGTAAATTTGATTCAGTTTGATTGAAGTTTAACATGTTGTTGAGTTTTTCTGCTAGAGTAACAGTTAAAAATGTTTGCTATAATAATTTGTATATAGTATAATCAATCAATCAATAAAATTATATTTGTATAGCCAATATTCACAAATCACAATTTGTCTCAAAGGGCTCATAGGGTTATATTGTGTATAGCATTAGTATATCACTTATCACTTTCTCTGCACCCAAAACCCAGTTGCCCAGAGGATGAAGTACTTTGTTTGTTGGTCTGAACTCTTTGTTATAAAGCTGTGTGTGTGTGTCTGTTTTCAGGGAGTGGTTACAGCAGCCACCAGCCTTATTACCACTCTGGCTCAGAAGAGTCCTGACGACTTCAAAACATCCATCTCACTTGCTGTGGCCAGGCTCAGCAGGGTGTGTGTCTGTCTCCAGCTTCACACAATGTCTTCATCTCACTGAGGTCAGAGAGGAAATCTGACTTGACATCTGTTGACATCTTATCTTGTTATTTTTATGTCTAGATTGTGACATCCGCATCCATCGACCTACAGGACTATACATACTACTTCGTTGCTGCACCATGGCTATCTGTCAAATTGCTGCGTCTTCTTCAGTGCTACCCTCCACCTGGTATGATACATAACATTCCTGTCTGTCTGTAGGCCAGAGAAACCATAGACCTGTGTGGAAACTTACTGTTCTACCATAAAAGTGGAAATAGTGAAATTTACCATTGGTAAATGGAGAAAACGTCTGTCATTGAAAACTTTTGCACATCTATTACATTAATAATATGTATGGTCCCCACATGAATAATTTAATTATTCCACCATTATTAAGATTTTGCTACCGTATATAGTTGGTAAGCAGCTCTAGATCGACAGTGTTTTTGCATAATTTCCACTTGAGCAGCATAATTTTCCAGAAATTGTCAGTTACAGAATAAAACAAATTTGTCCAGAGCTAGTAAAGCAGTAAATTCACATTTTGGTAAACTAACACATTGAGAATTTTTCCAACAGTGTTGGACTGAAAAATGTTTCACTGCAATTGTAGAAAGAATGTCACATGTGTGTTCAGCGGCTGAAGAGTTATTATGATTATAATTTCTTTGTTAAATCTTTATTATTTTCTTCGTCGTATGCTTTCATTCCAGAAACTTTTCACTTACATCTAGAAAAATGGAAACTTTGGACTTTGGACAAAGCTGCTGTATGTCCATCTTAAAAAAGCAGTTCAACACCAGCTGGCACCTGACTAGAAAAAGTTAAATATGAAGAAAATTAGTTTTGACATAATATCTTCTGATACTGTAAATTTGGACAAAGAGGTGGAAAAACATTGCCAGTGTTCACTTAGATGGTCAGAAGAAAACCAGCAATGTGGGCTGCCTATTCAAGGCCGGAATGTCTCTTGTCAAGTGACATGACATAGAGTGATGTTATTCAATGTTGATATGAAAACATGTATGATGAAGGCGTTATACTGAGAGTTTGTGGAAGACTTGGCGAGTGTTAAGGCCGAAGGCTGTGTTGTTGCAGAGGATGCAGCGCTGCGAAGTCGTCTCACCGAGTGTCTGGAGACCATCCTCAATAAAGCCCAGGAGCCACCCAAGTCCAAGAAGGTCCAGCACTCCAACGCAAAGAACGCTGTTCTGTTTGAAGCCATCGCCCTCATCATCCACCATGACAGGTTGTTCACATTCACAATGACTACCTTTGCTCACTGAATTCCTGGAATATCAGGGATTAAAGAGATGTGTTGTGGAAAAAGAAAATGTGCTAGAGAAGCTAACCTTTAGTGTCACTGGACAGATAAATGTTAGATTTTACTCCACGTGTAGCAAGAAACCCACCAAGAACAGAACAAATGATGTTTTACCTCCGGTCAAAGCTGCTGTAGCTGTCATTGGGTCACACTTTGAATGTTGAAATGTGTTATTGGATGCTACAGTTCTGATATTGTGTCTCGTCCCTCAGTGAGCCCACGCTGTTGGTACGGGCCTGTAACCAGTTAGGTCAGTTCCTGCAGCACAGGGAGACCAACCTCCGTTACTTGGCCTTGGAGAGTATGTGCACACTGGCCAGCTCAGAGTTTTCTCACGAGGCAGTAAAGACGCATATAGAAACTGTGATCAATGCTCTAAAGGTGGGTCCTTCATCAGTTGTGTAATGATAAACTTTTGCATTTTAACGTGAAAAAATATGTGCGTCGCTTTGTTAGGCAAGTCTCCTGTGTTAAAGTGATGGATTTGTCCATTCGTCTGTTATCATTTTATTTCTTGAGCAGAACTCCAAAACAATGTGCTATTTTCAAAACCGTTAGTGAAGTGGGGCTCCAAATCCCAATTTCTGCTCACTGTGACGGAACCTAATGATCTGCTTTTTCAAATTATGTGGAGGCCAGGGGGGGATATGTTATCTCCCGATGACTTTTGTTTCCTACATTTTTACTGACAGACCATACACCTGTTGGCCAGTCAGTGTGGTAGATATTGTCAGTAAGTCTATATATTTACCACATCATCTCTCAGCAGCTTCTTGAATAACTCGTAAGAGGAAACTCTTGAGTGTTCTCTTAAGATCTTTGTATCATTTAGGAGGACGATAATTTTAATATGTAAAGTTGCACATTGTGACCTCAGGTTTTATTAAAGCATAGTCTATCGGTGGGTGTAAGATTTGCGTTTTTTTCTCTCTCACTCAAAAAATCTTTGGAAAAGATATATTATAACTGTGCAAAATACAATCTATTATTTATTTAATGATCATGTTTATTCCAAGTCAAGCCTTGAGTGCAGAGATTTATTTAAACCTGACCTTTAGTTTGTTATATCTTTCACCACATTAGATGATTCACATCATGGCAAATGAATGCTGTCTGTCTTCCAAATATTCCCACGATGGCCCAGAAAGAGCTAATATTGACATAAAAATTGGACGTGACCTCTTTACAGTTTAAGTTTACATCTTTATTGATTTTAAAGAAATAGTCGGGAGTTGGCGGCCTGTCTCCCATGTGTCATTTCACACCTTCTGTTAATGTGTGTCTTCAATACAGACGGAGCGGGATGTGAGTGTCCGTCAGCGGGCTGTGGATCTGCTCTACGCCATGTGTGACCGCAGCAATGCCAAGCAGATTGTGGCAGAGATGCTGAGCTACCTGGAGACGGCCGACTACTCAATCAGAGAGGAGATAGTGGGTCATCAGCATAAGCCTGACCATCGTTATACTCCTATATGTGCTTCTCTCACCCTCAGCCTCTCGCTTCTCTCTCCCTCAGGTGCTTAAGGTGGCCATCCTGGCAGAGAAGTATGCTGTGGACTACACCTGGTACGTGGATACCATCCTCAACCTCATCCGCATCGCCGGCGACTATGTCAGTGAAGAAGTGTGGTATCGGGTCATTCAGATTGTCATAAACCAAGACGATGTCCAAGGCTATGCTGCCAAGACTGTCTTTGAGGTGAGCGTCACAGATTAAAAATAACCATTGTGCGTTACATCAGTGGCAATCAAAACATCTACATATTGACTGAGTGGTTGCCATATATCCACCTAACTTAAAATTGCTTTTGGACATGCACTGATTTTCCTGAAAGTTTCTGGAGGGGCTGAATGTGAAAACGCAGATGTCTGACTCGGTTGCTCTGGACATTTTCCTGAACCTTTCCCTCCAGCTATTCAGTAAAAAGAATGGAACATGTCACAGAGTGAGCCCATGTGAGAATACTGCAGGAAAAAACAAATTCCCAGCGAGTGAGCTTTTGAAGAACCTACAGCTGTTGAACAGCTGTAAACAAAATAACTATTTTCTGCAGCAGAATTTATACAACTTGCCCTTCCTCCTGAATGCTCTACCCAGGCGCCACTTCTTGCCTGAATGTTGTGGAATTTTTCCTGAATGTGTCTGACCCGTGTAATCCTGTGCTGCGTTCTTCATATGTGAAAGGTTTAGAGTAGACGGCAGTTTATTGTTTCTTCCACATTAATCCTAACCCAATGCTGTCATGCCTTGTGAACTCTTGTAGGCACTACAGGCACCCGCCTGCCACGAGAACCTGGTTAAGGTGGGGGGTTACATCCTGGGAGAGTTTGGTAACCTAATTGCTGGTGATTCACGCTCCAGGTAAAATAACATCATCCACATAGTGAAATTCTATGTTCTGAAAGTCCTATAATTTTTCAGCTGATGTTTCTGCTCAGCTCTTCTTTGATTTGGTTGGTTTTGACAGTTTTTATAGGAAAATATTTTCTCACTTGACTCAGATGTTATCTGGACTGTAGATGTTTTTTAGATATCCAAGTTTTATTTGTCCCAATACTGAAAAATGACATTTGATAATTCAACAGTATAGAAAAGTCACTCTCTTCTCTCTCAGACCTCAGTGACTATTTTCCTGAAACAGTGTAGCTTTAATGGAACCAACATTATCTACATGTCTGGAATGTTGGTGAACCAACCCTTAATATGCCATGTTAAAAACCTAACATGGTTTATTGACTTTTGTAATGTGATTTTAATCTAGTCCAGAGCTGACATCAGTAGGTTTTACTGTTAATATGTTGTCTTCTTTTGTGTCGTTTGTTTTTCAGCCCTCTGATCCAGTTCAACCTTCTTCACTCCAAGTTTCATCTCTGCTCTGTGCCAACTCGTGCACTGCTGCTGTCGGCTTACATCAAGTTCATTAACCTGTTTCCAGAAGTAAAGGCCACGATCCAAGACGTCCTGCGGTCGGACAGCCAGCTCCGAAACGCTGACGTGGAACTTCAGCAGAGAGCCGTCGAGTACTTGAGGCTCAGCTGCATTGCCAGCACTGACATATTGGTTTGTGAATAATTATGCAGGGAGTGG
Organism: Hippoglossus stenolepis; assembly: GCF_022539355.2. Lineage (NCBI taxonomy): Eukaryota > Metazoa > Chordata > Actinopteri > Pleuronectiformes > Pleuronectidae > Hippoglossus > Hippoglossus stenolepis. The sequence goes on along the minus strand of NC_061483.1, from coordinate 29,207,633 downwards.
ACAGAATATTTACAACACTCTCCTCTGTTACTATTAACTGCAACTGGCTTCACATTCCTGTCTCTCTCTCCCTGTCCCTTCATAGGCCACAGTCTTAGAAGAAATGCCTCCTTTCCCAGAGAGAGAATCGTCAATCCTTACCAAGCTGAAGAGGAAGAAGGGCCCGTGCAATCTGCCCGACATCGACGACGCCCGGCGGAATGTCAATGGCAACACTGAGCACATCGAGAAAACTGAAGCCACTAACAAGGTGACTCCACAGTAGTTCTGTAATAAGAAGCTGTATAATAAGGTCAGCACAGTATTTTGAATGCGTGCCACACACTGCACTACTTATCCCTGCATCACATAAACTATCACTGTCATATTCTGCATATTGTTGTATACTGCTTCTTACTAGTTTATAGCCTTTACCTTTCTTTTCCTTTCTTTTTAATATTTACTTGATCTCCACCTCCCCTGTCCTGTCTCCTTTTCTCCCTGTCTTTCCTCTCCTCTTTCTTTTCCTCCATCAGTCTTCTCTTTCGCTGTTGGCAGACCTTCTACCTACCAACAGACCCCGCCCTGCCTCTTCTAGCCCCGTCATTCTCTCTGCTGGGATCATGGTATATTGATAGTTAGAAACAACACATAGCATAGTGAATGACTGAGTGAATATTTATTACCACTGTGAGTGACAGCTGCTCTTGTCTCGTGGATTTTCGAATTATGTCGTTTGATTATTGGAAATGTATCTGTTTGACGCACCATTAGTGCTTTATTATACCAAGTGATTCTGATGTCACTGTATAGAAATGAACCTGAGCTGAAGCGTTTATAGGTCATACAGTGTGGCGTTCTTCAGTCAGTAGCCCTTCCCAGACACTGACGGTGTGTTTCAACTCTCAGTTTACAGTCAATCAACAGTATGTGAAATGCTCAAACACACAATAGCTGTAGTTATTTTGTATTCAAGTATTCATAATACTTGCACTCAGATTTAGTTGTGCTCTGTTTGTAGATGCTGTGTGTTTAAGATTATGTTTGCTGATGTTTCTCTCCCAGGATTCCACTCACTCCTTCACAGACCTGCTGAATCTTAACTCGACCCCTTCAGCAGCACCCAATCTGCTGATTGATGTCTTCTCTGACAGCTCTACCCTCGAGTCCACAGACGTGTGCGAGGAAAACTTTACCAGGTGAGACCATACTGCGATACAGTTGATGAAATTTGCTGACAAATGGAAGTTACAGCTGTTTGTAAATAGTCACACATACAGTAATCCTCATTCAATAAAATATGAAGAGGCACTCTACAGATTTTTCTGTTGGGCTCCATGTCTGAGTGATTAAATGGTTTTCATGTAGAGAAAAAACTAAGTCTATCAATGTCTTGAGTAAAACGCTCGACTGTGTAGTCCCACTCACTGAACTGAAACTCAACTGAACGGTAGATATTACGCATGGTCCCGAGCTTTTGGAACCAGAAGAGCTGCTTCTGTAACAAATACACCAAACTCTGTGTAGAATTCTTCATATTTTAAGTTTCCTCGCTGAATATTGGAGATAAATGCTGGTTTCTAATGACTTCTAAGTTTTTGTTGTTTTTTAAATGATCTACAATTCAGCATTAGTCTTTAACTTGTTGTGCCTGATTCTCGCAATTGAAGCTGCAGTTATCAATCAGTTCCACACTTCTCACAGGAGAGTGTACCCGTTTATCAAAGTTACCTAGAGCAAGAACAGACGTTCAGGGTAAGGAGTATGAGTAAAGTAGCACCATTCTCCTTATTCCAGTCAGTGAACCATCAAACTAATAATGTAGCTGCAATTTAAAGTAAAACATTGTTTTGCTTTAAAAAAAGATCAGATCCAAGCTGCAGAGGTATCCTAACTTTTAATTTCTCATATGGCTAAAACACGGAATCTAGTTTTTCCCATAATGGAGAAAGATAGTGTCTTTTATTAGACCCTATCCTCCTAGCATATCTAACAACACCACCTTAAAAACTCCACTGTAGCTTGTAACACAATCTTAATATATCCTGTATCAGTAAACTCATGCATCTGGTCTGAACAGCCTCCGGCCTTTTTTCCATGTTTTTCCAGTGTAAAACGTTTAAAACATTTCCTAAAGCAGAAGTTTTCAAAACTCTGTGTTGTAAATGTGTAATTGTGTGCTTTTAAATTCCAGGTTTGTGTGTAAGAACAACGGTGTTATCTATGAGAACCAGCTTTTGCAGATTGGACTGAAGTCTGAGTACAGACAGAACCTGGGTAAGAAGCTTGATATCACAACGTGTTTATAATAGGTCAGAATGGTGCATCTTTTACTGCTGGGAAATCACATCAGACTTTAAAATCTAAAGCTTCTTTTACACAGGCTGCTCAAGGCAGCAATGTTGTGCCTTAATTCTGTCAATCCATTCTCTGCAAAAGAACAGGGAACTTTTGGGTGGGGGGGAGCTGACATGGCTACAAAAAAATGCTGATGCTGTTGTTACACATCCTGTCTCACGGGGGCAATGATATGTCAGCTTGTTTGGTTCAGTATAAACCAGCAAAGGAAGGAATCTGAATGAAATTGCAGACACTTTTGTATAGTGTATAGAGTACTGTATATCATTTTACATGTAGTGGATACTGGCCAGATGTGAATTGTTCAACAGGAGGAACTGAATGATTGTTCCTGTTGTCCTCCAGGTCGCGTGCACATGTTTTATGGCAACAAGACATCTACCCAGTTCCTCAGCTTCTCCTCATCAGTAACAAGTTCTGACGCACTCATGACTCATATCCTTTCTACTGCTCAATGGCTTCTGGTGACACGAACGTAGCACTGGAGTTTACTTAATGCAACTAAATCAACAAGTTCTACTACTACTACTTCTCAGTCGATTGGTTTTTGCAGGTCACTCAAATTGTCAAATAAAAGAAATACTCAGTTCGGCTTCCAACACAACAAAAGGGTCTTGTAAATACAGGTAGGTATCAATACTATTCAGTACTGATGCTGTCAGGCTTGTGTTGTTTAGTTTTTGGTAGAATCCTTGACTCCTCGTCTCCACAGCTGAATGTCCAGACTAAGACAGTAGAACCCGTAGTAGAAGGTGGGGCTCAGGCCCAGCAGATCCTCAACATTGAGTGCGTGTCAGATTTCACGGATGCACTGGTACTCAACATCCAGTTCAGGTTGGTGTCTGAATCCATCCTATGTTGTTTCTGGTATCCAGTGAAATACCTGCTGATTCCTGACTCTGTATGTGAACAGGTACGGTGGAGCTCTTCAGAACATTGCAGTGAAACTCCCTGTGATGCTGAACAAGTTTTTCCAGCCCACGGAGATGATGTCCCAGGACTTCTTCCAACGCTGGAAACAGCTTGGAGCGTAAGACTCACTCCATGTTATCAATGCTATGCTGCTTTTTCCTGTCAGCAGTAAGGGATGTTCCTTCCTGTATTTCATGTCTCTGTCAGAAGACACTCCAACAGTTGAACAACATCAGTTCAACTTCTTTTTTTACATTTATGGTCTCATTATTAATTGATTAATAAAAAATAAAATAAAATCAACAGATTAATCAGGAATTATAACAGTTTTAGTTGCATCACTTGTTGAAGCCAGTTCTTTTTAGTAAAATAGGATTATGCAAGCTCTCCAAAATCTCTTATTGTAGCAGGCTTTTTATTTTGAGCTGGCATCACATTTGCCACTTTCTTCTGAGACATTATATCTGCTGTAACAAATTCAAAATAAGTAAAAACTCCCTGAAAGCTGGCGGCGGTACTCGATCAAAGCTCATTGTTTAGGCAACAACATACCCAGGGTTTCTTTGGAGTCTTAAAAAGTCCAAAACTTTGATAAATATATGATATCATTATTATTATGAAATAATTCTGGTGCAGTGCCTGTTCTCCACATGCCTGTCTGGAATGGGCTGTTTGCCTGGCCTGTGTTAATGCTGGTTGCAGCTCTCTTGCTGAAACTGTTAAAGTGAGCAATGAGGAAACCAGATTCTGATGTTATAGTCTGCGTTTTTCATAGAACGAAACTGAATTTGCTTTATTACCTTTCACATTTGTTGTTTATATATAAGTTTGAATTATTAGCTTGACCGATGTAATTTCTTTTAAATATTGCATGTATTAACTAGGTCTTAAATATGTTTAGGTAGGTCCAAATCCACATTATTTGGGAGGATTTATTTATTTATTTAAAGGAAGCATGTAACAAGAAAAAGTTGAAACAGAATGAGGTTGTGTATATATGAGGTTTTGTCGTTGATGGTTTTCTATAGTAACATGATGTTGCTTTTATTTTCCTCCTTGTGAAAATCAGTATGTATCCTCCCCCTTCTCTCGGTGTCCTCAGGCCTCAGCAAGAGGTTCAGAAAATCTTCAAAGCCCAACACCCGATGGACACAGACGTTATCAAGGCCAAGGTACCAAAACAATCCAACCTTTTTAATAGAAACTGCTCAGCTGCTGACATCCACCAGCTCATTGTGACATGCTCCTGTGTTTTTTCTTTTAATCCTTAACTACATAAGACTAAAATTCAGTGGGAAAACAATTGGCTGTTAATGGAACTCACAGATGATGTTGATGATATCGATGCTGATTTCAGACATGAACTGAAGTCTGGACATTTTCTTGAGATCAGAGGGAATGAATGTGAGACCGTAAATTTCAGAGTTGCTGCCAATCCCCTAGTAAAAATGTTTGTAAAATGTCTGGAGAATTCACAGCCAGCGACTGGGCGTGTTGATGATGTATTTAACTCGCGAAACAGAAAAAAACAAAATGAACACAAATATCTCGGGATGAAAAAGAGAAACCATACACGTACAAGACGCAGAAGAAGATATCAAGTTGGGAAGCCACCGCGATTTCAGAGCGTTTGACGATAAGAGCAGACGCCTGTGTCGTTGTGCTGTAAACAAAAACATGTGATTTCCACAACAGAATTAATATGTTCTGTCCTGCCTCCTGCTGCTCTACCCAGTCGTCACTCCTCACATGAACGCTCTAGATATTATCCAGTTGTTCTGAACGTGTCTAACCCAGACAATCTCCTGCTGCGTTCTTCATATGGGAAAGGAAAAATGAAACCCAACATTTAACATTATCCGGAGTTCATGTCTGAAAACAGCTATAGTCTCATGTGTCTGATAAGTTCCCATATGAGGAAAAAGTGTATTGAGAATGAATGCAGATCATTTTATTAAGGTAACAACCTGCACCAATAAGAGCAGTCTGTGATCATCCCTGTTGTAGACGACAGGGAACAGAATTAAAAAAACAAATCTAGAGTCAAGGTCCACGGTGTTCAGACAGACTTCAGCCCTGTGTGGAAAACATTTTGATCTCTCTTGTGTATGTTCTCATGCAGATCTTAGGTTTCGGCGTCGCTCTGTTGGAGCAGGTGGATCCCAATCCTGAAAACTTTGTCGGAGCTGGAGTCATTCACACTAAGAACACTCAGGTGGGCTGCCTGCTCAGACTGGAGCCCAACCCACAAGCCGAGGTAAACACACACACACACACACACACACACACACACACACACACACACACACACACACACACACACACACACACACACACACACACACACACACAAACACAAACACAAACACAAATCTCATCTCATCTCTGCATTGAACCACCATCACTCAGACTGAGTAACTGTGTGTGTATTTTCTGTGCAGATGTACCGTCTGACCCTCCGGACCAGCAGGGAATCAGTGTCTCAGAGACTGTGTGACCTCCTCTCTGAACAGTTTTAGACTCAACACAGCTCCAGCATTTTTTACACCTTTACTCTCCTTTGATTGGAACTGATGTATTGTACTGTGTACATTCTCTTTTTTATTCAAGTTATTTTTCACACATATCTTTACTAATGTGTCACTGGTTTCAACCTAGATTATGTGTGTGTGATCTATGTGTTTGCACACACACTGTGAACACCTCTGAATGATCGTATGTTCTGCAGCTCTGAACAGTTTAGTTTTATGACACGGTCACACGTACGCAAATGACGGGTTGAGCTCCATGTGAAGCCACACTGGAGATTTGCTTCACCACAGGAAGTGAACGTTCTATTCGCCCCCTTGCTCGCACAGGTTGGAAGTGAACAGAAAGTGAAGGTTCACCGGTGTTACATTTGCGTACGTGTGTCCAGGCCCTTAGTGTGTTTTAGCTGCTTGGTTACTGCCTTTCTTATTCAGACATTTTGAAGAGTCGCTGAGGAGACGTGAATGAGACCGAGTCCGTTGAAAATCTCAGTAGAAGAAGAAGAAGAAGAATTTACCAATGATCTCAACAATGAATTCAGTTGTTGTAGTGTTTCAAACAACTGTTGCACAGGACTGAAAAGCTTTTCCTCGTCTCCTCACCCACTTGCACTTTTGTAAAAACACCAAAGTCATCTCAAGAGGAAAATCAAAGCTTTGTAATTTTTGTTTCATTGGGAATATTTTAGCTTCATTCAGCACAAATTTTACACATAGAATCCTGACACTCGGATAAAAGGTATGGATATAGAACGGCAGGTAGCAGATGGATAATCAGCTTCTCACGGTGAAGAAGTCCTTTTGTTTCCAGGTTCTCTGCTTCACTTAAGTGCCTCTAAATCTTCTCTGTCAAGAAGAGAAAGAGCCTTCAAACAGACGAGAGTCTAAAGCACCACACTACACTTCTTCACAGAACACTGCCAAACCGGTGATATTCCCATGTCTGTATAACCTAGTGTATTTTCCCTTTTATAAAATGTACTTGTATCATCATACTTGATGCTTTGGCTCTGTCCAAAGGTGAAAAAGAAATCCTACCGTCATGTCTGAAGCAGGATTTAAAACATCAAGCTGCAGTTTGATACGTCGAAGTCCTAACCCGTCTAAAACAGCAATTTCTATTTTTCACATGGCTGTTTTTGTACAAACAAACAAGACATGACAGGTTATTTAATTAGAGGTGTAGGTAGTGGAATATTGTTTTTCACCATTGGACTCGGCGAGTAAAGCTGCTTTCGCCTGTTTCCTGTCTGTAATGCTAAAGTAATCATCCTCTGACTGTAGCTTCATTTCTTTCTCAGAGAGTGAAAGGAGAGTGAGATCTCACTCTCAGCATGTAAGTGAAAAGATCATAAACCAAAATGTCCATCTATTTTTTGTCCATGGTTAAACAAGTCACCTATAGAAGTTATCTTATCTGGACCTGAAGAGCTTTACTGTGACTATGGGCCTATAACGTGTATTCACTCGTGTCTTGTCAGGTGGTCCGGTTTCACTTTGTGTTTCCTGTTCAGCACAAATGTGGAAGGTTGGGGAGTTCTGATGTGTAGCAAGGGGTGAAATGATTAGTTTGCAATGATTAGAAGAAAGTGTAATTGCTAGTGACCACTTGACAATGTTCTTTCTAGTCTGTTTCCTGTATTATAGCGCTTGTGTTTAGTGTGAAAGGTGTTGTGAGACAAACACACAGAATTAGCACCTGACTGATTCTCCTCTGAAGTATTACGTTTGTTTTATTTTCATCTTTAAATTCTTTATTCTGGTTTTACACCTGCAACTGAACTGTTGTGGCTCAGACTGAACGCTCTGCTCAGAGTCAGCACCAGAGCTGAGATCAGACCGCTGCACACGACCTGCCCACCAGCACCAAATGAAACGCAGTGTTTCAGTAACACACCTAAATAAACGCTGATCATAGTCAGAGTTTGCTACATGTGTAATTATGCTGCTTGTTATAATCTGAGGTGCTAATTCAATGTTCTGTTTACAGCTTGTTTTCTGCACATGGCACAACAATTCAGTGAATGCATGTTCAAAGCAGCAGAACCTGTGTCTTGTCATATTGGTGTGCAGTATACTCATGTGTGGGTCAGTGTATTGTACTGACTAAACAGTACAGACACGTGCTAAACCAGACCTCTGCTTTTTACCATGGTCCAGATCAAGTCCTACGCACAACTTTAGTGATATAATGAAAACGTATGGATTTGATCAATTAGTGATCACAAAAAAAAAATTTGATTGTTGACGTGTAGCATGAGGTTATGTTAAACTGTGCTGTAGATCTTTGGGCCTAATCAATAACATCAGCATGTACTGAGTGAATCTGATGCTTTAGCCACTCATTGTTTTGGATCCGTTGCCATTTCAGCTGTAGACCTCAGTGTCTCTCTCTGTGCCTCCTAACAAGGGCTCCTATGCCTGACAGGAATGTGCTGGATGTGGTGTTGCTCTTCAGTATCCTCATACAAAAGATGTTTTTACAAATAAACACAAGTGTAATCATATTACTTACCTTTTTATGGAAATAAACATTTACTACACTATAATTATATAATATGGTCAATATGACTCATTTAAAACACTTTACTTGAAACCTATGACTTATGAGTAATCAAGTTCAAGTCCTGGAGTGAGTGAGTGCAGATGTTTGTTCTGCTTTGGAAGATTCTGACATAGACATGAATGTATATAAAGAAGTGGTGGCACCACTCAGTTGATTTTTCTACTCCCTATCCTGTATTGATTGCTAAAAAAAGATACAACATATAAAGTGAGGTGATGATTTAATCCCATCCTTATGATTCACTTTCCATTTAATGTTCAACCCATAGCAATGTCACATAGTTTGTTTTTTGTTATTGATTTCTACTTTAATTATATCCCCATGAGAAGTGTGTATGTGTGAGCTTTGTATAAATGTAGCTTTTCTCACACAACTAAATGTAAACCCGCACCATATGAGCGTCATTTCAAAGAACAGCACATATCACACGCACGACTTCTTTCATGTGTCTCACTGCAGATAAACCCAGATATAAGGAAGAAAAAAAATCATCAAGGTTCAATGAACATAAACTGCTGCACACGCTAGTAAAAAAGCATGAACTTATTTCACACATCAGTGTGTATTCACTGTCAGGACGTCCACATCACCTGAAACTTGCAGCAGTACAGACGCTACACTTCATCTCTGTTCATTGAGGTATTGAAGGTCCACTGAATCTTTTTCCTTATCCTGTCCCTAAATATTGTCACTACAGCTTTATTCAGTGCTCACTCTTCAACCTCTATCAGAGGATCCAGGCAACTTCAAGTAAAACAGAATATATTTCCTCTGGACTTGATGACAAAACCTGAGCGCCACTTTGTTTTACATCAGATGTACTGAACAGTTGTTTAATGGGACTTGTTTAATGGGACGTTGATGTGTTGTTGATGTCAAAGATCTAATGTAGCAACAGATGTGGAATACAAAAAATACATATTGTTGAAATAACAAATGCTTGAAATTGTGTTTTTACCTCTTCCCCACCTCCCTGTGCTTTTGACTAAAAGTTTTCATTTGGAGCCTGTATAAGCAGAGACAGTAAAAAGTGTGATTCTATGTGAAAATTAGACTGGGTCTCTGTAGTGCGCATATCTTCACCAAGGCCCAACAGTCACTTTAAATTCGACCAAGCTGCACCAAATTTCACACACATAAAAAATCAGTCCTCTCAAAATGTCAAATTTTTTTCATCCTGATCCATGAGTTATTCTCTCAGAAATTGGTGAAAATGTCCTATCTCGCAGACATTGAAGAGATCGAGAGAAAACAACTTCCTGGATCTGCCCCAGAATTAAATGATTTCTTCTCTGACTCAAACCACATCCTTCCACCAGGTTTCATGGAAATCCTTTCAGTTGTTTTAGTGTTATCTTGCTTACAAACAATCTAACAATCAGACAGGGGTGAAAACGTAACCTCCTTTGCAGAGATAAATATGATCCTGTGTTAATTTCCTGAGTGTTACAAAGGTGGAAGGTAGAAAACCAGTGACATTACAAGTGTATGTAGTGGGGACTTTGAAGACATTTTACAACAGGTCTTTAATGTATTTTTTCACGATAAGATATGACTTCTAGAGTTGGGGCCAAACGTGTGTTGTGAGTATTGTAAATAGTCAGTCCAAGGCATGATAGAATCCCATGTTTATTTTATTGAAACATAAGCAATGGTTTTAAAAAATAAGGCCATGATCTTTTTAAATGATCAATCATTTCATACAAATATATATAAAAAACTAAATCAAATCAATACTTGGTGTTTGCACCTTCTGTCGTTAAAACAACACCAGTTCTTCTTGGTAGACTTTGGCACAAGGTAGAAGGTCGTTTGTTCAAATCCACCTGGAGTCCCTTCATGTGATCTCACTCCGACTGTGCAGGACCCCTCGTTTTCTGAGGACACTTAGTTCTTTAAGCCTCTGGCTGAATGTTAGGGCTCGTTGACCAATCAGACGCCTCCCTGATGGGGTTCTTTGATGGTTGCAAATGTAAAAATCAGGAAAACTATTAACCACACCCTGATACAGAGTGTGTGATTTATAACACAACATTGTAATCCAGAATAAATTACCTGGGCTCAATATCTTAGAGGTTACAGAGGTGTGTGTCAGTTAAGGCACATTTACATGAAAATGTACAACAGCAGCAGAGCCCTGCACATGATATTGCTCATAGTCTAGTCTCCACGGAAAATGCCAAGGTGACATTGTAAAACGAAAGTTTATTGGCTAAAACGAATGCAGTCTAATTCAATAGACCCACAGGAAATCCTCCCTGCAGACATTTCAACCTTGGAAAACGGTGAAACGGCATCTTAACCTTAAAATGAAATTTGAAGCATTATCAACATTTACGGAATTTTGGACAAGCTTATTCAACTTGTTTATTCATCTAAACCAGTGCCACACAAGAGGCTGTGCCATAGACCCTCAGTCCACCTGCTGTTAATGAGACATTTGCAGGGCTCCCTCTGTGAAGGTTTTCATTAAAACTGTTTTAGAGACATGTTGATTCAACTGTATGATCAGTTTGGAGGATGAAGTTTGTGTTGCATTACAGAGAGGTGTCTCTGTTTCCCTTATTGTATGTAGAGAGGTGTTTCTATTATTATGTCCACTTCGGCCTCTACAAAGACAATCGACTTGAATCACCAGCTCTCGAAGACAGTTCCCACATGAGGGAGAAGGGTTTCTTTGTTGTTGGGGTCAGCACTCTGAGGATAGTGAAGGCTAACAACCTAATTTGACACAATCATGAACGTTTAAACAGCCAGAAACATAAATACATTGTCTACATATATGTATACATTGTTCTGGCTGTTTGTCAGGTCTAACTAGAAAACCTGGGGAAGTCCATTTGTGAGAACGACTCAGTCCCGATAACGCACATCTGCTCTGAGTTCCTTTGTAACATAGTTGAGCAGCGCAGCGGTGACCTGCTGCTGGAGAGTGGCGTTGCCCATCACAAGAGCGATGAGCTGGGCTACGTCTGTCCATTCCAGGCTGCCCACGATGGCCACAATGTCAGTATAGAGCTTCTGTTTCTGGTTTTGTGGCAGCTCCATCAGGATCTCAGGTAGAGGCCTGAACTGGCCGCTGGTCAGCCAGCTGCCCAAGAGACCACCAACTGCTCCGCCTGGCAGAGACACAACGACGAGGAGGAAGTGGATACAGGGTCAGTTATAGGTTTAGAGCCAAACTGATCCATCAGTTGGCTGATAAAATCAATATCAGCCCTTTAAAGACTTATTAGTATCGGAGTTTATGTTGGCCAATATAAAAACGTATTATACAGAATAAACAATGCAGAAAATATATGCATTTATGTTAAGATCCTATGTGTATGTAATTCCTTACTTCAAGTTCTATAGATTTAGTTGTATTTGTGTCTTATTTTTATTAATAGTTATTCATAATTAAGTTTATGGTTAAACTAAACAAGTTCATTTATTAGTGGAGTTTTCTCTATTCTATTCAATGAAAGTGGGTGCTACTGTTGACGGTTGAAAATGAACCAAATGGGTTTTATGAAAATTTGATAGACTGTGTGACCAGTGGGAAAGTTATGTAATCAGGGTGTGTCTGGTTGCGATATGACAGAGATAACACTAACTACTGCAGCAACTCAGTATCTCAGTCTGACAGGACACAAAAACATGGTGAAAAGTGACCATTCCAAATCATGAGCCCATGGTGACATCTTTAAATTGATTGCTCTGTATGATCAGGAATTAAAGACACAGAACAGAACAGGAGAACCTCCACAGGATTCACTGCGAGCTAGTGGGGGGTTGATTATGCTTTTTCCACGCGACGGATGCAAAAATAAAAACAAAACCCATTGAGAATATAAATATCTCCACATGAAACAGCGGTGCCATGCACGTGGAAGACACTGATGCAGATGTCAAGAGGGCTTCCCGTCATTAAGCCGACACCGGTGTTGATGTGCTGTAAACAAAATGTCTCTGCCTGCTGCTCCACCCTTCACCTGAATGCTCCTGTGATTCCTGTGCATGTGAATGAGCCTGGGTGGAGAATCTCCTGCTGCATTGTGCATGTGTGAAAGGCAAAACTCTGCAGAATGTGCGGACCCAGTTCTGCAGAATTCCTTTTGGTGGTCCTGACTGAAAACGGCTTCGGTGTGGGCGACATGTGGACCAGCTGTTATATAATGACATCACAAACACAGTAATCGGGTCTGGTGTTTTTGTTCTTACCCACAGCGATCCCAGCAGGTCCACCGAGCAGCCCACCTACGAAGGCACTCCCTCCTGCCACCATCGCTCCTTTGGTGGAGTTTTTCACCGCGACCTTGATCTGGTCGTGTGCTGATATTTCACAGCACAGACGCATGACGTCATTCATGTGGGGAGGCATCTCTGTGTTGAGGCACTGGAAAGACAGGAAGGCAGAGGGTCAACTCTACTGTGGTGTCTTCTTTAAGAGTGAGAAGGAGCCCAGCTGTAAGCCGTGGCTCAGACGAGACCATTGACAAGACAGTGTTAGGATACAGCATCTTCCTAACTTAACATCATCACTAAAAGAAAATGAACAGTATTAAAATATAGCTAATATAATTCAGCCTGTAACTCTACACACCTAGTGTCTTGTATAACTTCTCTACAGCTTCACTTAGTAGATTTCCTTAGACAGGGACAGAAGTATAATGAGGTGAAATGTTAACAGGGATGAATATGAATGAGAATAAAGTTACAGTGACATACTGGTGCTAATGCTAAACCCACCTTAACTGTAATTGTTTGAGAGTGGTGAAATTCCCCAAAACAATTTGCAATGAAAGAAATGATAAGAATACATTGACGTGAACCTGGTCATATAAGCAGCGGTGGTAGTTTTTTCTTCCACAGTTCTCTAACTTAGGTTTGCCCATACTGTATTTTCTAATGCAGCTGACTTCATACTGATGAAGTTGAGCTCAACTACAATTAACTACAGTCCTGTGATGAATCCTCCCAACATGAGGGTCATAATAATACAATACAATACAATACAATACAATATAATATAATATAATATAATAAACTGGAATGTTGTCGAGGAAAAAGTAAAAGGTGCAGCACACCGGAGGCTACACGACAAGAACAAATGCTTTCACTTTTACTTTCCCATACAGCGTAAAAGAAAAGTTGAATTATTAAAATACACAGTGTACACAGCTTTTGTATTATTAAATCAACTATCTTCTGGATGGAGGCTCGTCAGAGAGCTTCGCAGTGTGGTTTAAACCGTGTCTGATACAGTACACGAGCTAGTGTACAGTCCTATTACTGACACTATGAGCTCAGGACAGTGGTAAACAACGATGATTTGACTAAACGTCAATATCAAGTTCCCGCTCGGTTTGAAAACGGATCAACGCGCTGAGCACATTAGCTCTAACATCCCCTCCAGTGTAAGTCTAATAAAGTTGGTGTGAAACATGAGTTTGTTACCTTCAGTCTGCTGAACTATCCAACTTCAGAGTTTGATCTACACATGGATCTGCTCCGATGACCGGACTTCTTCGTCCTCCCTTTCTTTACAGTTTGGCTACAACCTCCCGGTGCATTAGCGCCACCTTCTGACCAGGAGTGTGTCTGACCTGCTATATTCTATATGTAGGTGTTGTAGCAGAAGCTCAGTGCACAGCATCCTAAAGCTACAGTATTGCACAGATAACATTGCTTTATCAAACATTGTACACACACACTTAACTTTATGTTCCTGTTAATATTAAATCTATGTCTTTGTGAAATATTGACATTTCACATTCTTGACGAAAGACCAGTTTGGGGTTTACAGCCCCTAATGCTCCTATTACATATATAATTAAATATATACACACACACATATATCTGACTTGATTTATTAAAGCTACAACTAACAATTATATCCCTCAACTAATTTATATATTTTTCTTGAAAATAAAACAAATAACGAGAGACTTGAAACCTCAACGCACTGCAGTTGAATGAAATGCATGCAAAATAGACAAAACACAAGAACATTTTAACAACCAGCCATTTTCAATATCCTCAGTGACAAAGTAGTGCTGAAGCCACATCAGTACCTGGCAGAGAGTTGATGTAAGAAAACACTTGTTGCACGTTCCACTGGGACGGACGGCCGACGTCTTCTTCTCCATCAGAAACACTGATCCTTTGCTCTCTCTCCCTCTCTCACTCCCTCTCAACTTGCTTCCTGAGCCTGGAATGGGAGGTGTGTCTTCCTCTTCCTCTTCCTCCTCTTCCTCCTCTCTAGGTGAGCACTGCTGAGGCTCCTCCGAGGCACCTGACCCATGAGCCTGTGGAGCACAAAGACAATGTCTTGTGTGTTTTCCAATTGTTAGACTTTAATGTTCTTGATGCATAGTGATATTTTTCTAAATAAATGTTTCATTTTAAAGAAGTCACACAAAACTATTTTGATTTCTCATTACCACTGTGTGAATAAACTTTATAATGAAGAAAAACTTAATTCAAGCAACAAAAGAACAGACTCTCATTGAGAAACGACCTGTTTCCACAGGCTAATTTCACTTCACAATGATGGTTCACCACCTCACCTCAAAATTAGAGGTCTGGTCCTTTGCTTGAAGTGTGGCCTGGAAACGAGTCGAGTTCCCGGCCTGAATTATTGTCCCAGTCCGCCCCTGAATACAAGCTGCATGTTTGCCAACTATCATAAGCGTACTGATTCAACCCAGCAGACAGATAACCGTCAGGTAAAAGTTCTCCTAAGGTCACTTCTATAGAGAACATTACAGGACATTCTAGGAATGTTCTCTGAAGGTGATTTTGTGAAACTGTAGGGGACATTCCGCAAAGGCTCTCTTAAGGTTACATTTTTTATTCCACCTTTAGCGAATGTAAAGTGAAATTGTTAAAAAAAGGTTTTAAAGGTTTATATACAGTCTATAGTTTTGACTGTTTTTGTTGTTGATTTCAGATATAGGGAAAGATATAGGTTGATATTCATGTTAATTATTTATTTATTTTAGGTTTTAGATTTAAATATTATACAATTCTAGGATGTTTTTTGAGAACACGGCAGCATAAATCCAAACTCTCTGATCTGACAGGCTCACGCCCCACAGCGACACCCCGTGGCCATGGTCATGAAGGCAGCTTCAGTACCTGTAAGATCCATGATCATTATTCCATGACTTGAGTCAGTGGCTATGATGACATTCACACATTCACATTAGAGGAACTGCGTTACCAAATAAATAAATAATCACATTTAACTGTTTTTTGTGATTTGGAACATTTTTACAGTAGTGCTGAACTCATTATTATAACAGTTTGTAGCCTACAACTCGGGGTATTTATGGTCTTATGCTGCCTTTATGAATAATCTTATAATAAACAACAACATTATTATCCTCAGACATAGTTCAAATATCTGATAGTCCTCCACCTCTTTGCTTTGCGCCTCCTAGCGCCAGGTGCGTGTACTGCGCATGTATACGCTGAAGGAAAAGCACAAAAACACAACATATTCAAAAAGCTAAATAGTTTTTACACTTCCTGATTGACTGAGACATTTGACGTGTCACATACATTAACATATACATGTTATAGACTTATATGTCACTGAACAGAGGCTTGGAAAACATTAGTCCACGACAGGAAATAGATTTTATAAAAATAGGTTTTGTTTATAAGCTCGATGACAGTTTCTGACAATATTCAGCCATGTTCACACACGTATGATTAAATAAAGTGACATTGTATAAAGTGATAGTAAATAAAGTCATAATATATAAAGTTATATTATATAAAGTGATCCGTCGCGGTCACATATTTGTCCATATGCGTCACAGCTCGGTGCGTGTGATTGGCTGACGCCTGGTGTGACGCAGCCCCGTTGGGCGGGGCTCGGTGCTGACGTCACAGGACGCAGGGAGGACTCTCCGACACAAACAAGTTCGAGGTCAAAACAAAGTGTGAAGAGCTGCAGCAGAGCCGGAGAGTCTCCGAACAACCCGCGGCCACACCCGAACACAGAGGAACTCCTGCTCCAGCAGGTGAGTGTGACAGGAAGTGGTCTTTATTTCAGTCTGTCTTTGTTATCTCTCTCCAGTCGTGTCCGCTGTGCGGTCACTCCGCAGCCTCGGTTATTCTCACTGAATATACTCTGGGCTGTCATGTACACTCGTCTTACTGCAGCAGCAAAGTCTCCTGTTGTGATTTCAAGACACTGGTGTGTGCGCACAGTCAGCTGATCTGTGGACAGACAGGGGGGGCAGTGTCCAGCAGTGTGTGGTTGCTCACAGAGAGGGAGACTCCACACATACACTGATAAGCAGACAGACAGGCACTCGAGGAAGAACTGTCTCACATGTAGATCTGGTAAACAACAGCAGCGGAAATGTACTAATAATACTTGATATGTTGTGGCCATAATAGATAGTGTTGTATATACAACGATACTGTAAAACAGCTGAGGAAAAATAAAGATTTGTTGTGCATATTAACATTTACCTACATTAAACCTTATTTTATATCGACTACTGTGACTTCTCTCACTTGTTTGGTCAGGTTGACCTCTCAGTGTAAGTCCTGCACACAACAGTATGTATCAGTCATATTAAGAGACTATCCAAGATTATCCTGGGAACGTGGACCAAGGACTATCAACAAACACTGTAGATTTACACTACATTTCACATAATGCTGGAATACAAGTTATGGGGAACCCAGTGTTGAAATACACGTCAGTCAGCTGCGGTCACAAATTAAAGTTATGTTAATGTTTACATGGACGACAGATAACAGATTGTATAATGCTGCTTAAATCAGTGTCATTCCAGCCTCTTGCATCATGATGTTTATGTTTTACATTACATTACTTGCACCCCCTTTATGCAGATATATCTAACAACTCAGGCAGCTCAGGTTTCTAAGCAGGCGTAATGGAAGCACTTGTTGATATAGAGCAGGTGTCAAGACATGTCTTTGGGGTGTTTCCTGAGACAGCCTCAAGGGGAGCTGTTTGCACTGTTAAAGACACAAGCTGAGAGGAAGTTAAAGGGATAGTTCTCCCAGAAATGAAAATCCATTCATTATCTACTCACCACTGTGCCGATCGAGGGGTGGGTGAAGTGTTTGAGTCCACAAAACTTCCAAAACTTATTCACAGTGACTTTGCTGCATAGTTGTGATTTACCTGCTTGTGTTTGGTCATTTACAGAGCGAAGCCGAGGCATCAAGATGATCGGAAAGATTCTTTCTCATCTGCTTTGGAACACAGGCGAGGACTTTGAGGCAGCAGACGACGGTTTTGACGAGCTGATGGAGTTTGAGGAGGGAGGATGGGTCTTTGTTAATCTCCCAGGTGAGACTTCTAACATTCTTGGGTCAGTGAGGGCACAGCTTACAGCCGGATGAAAATTGATCTGTTTGAACCGGGATGTCCCTCACACAGAGAGCGGGTCGCTGTCAGTCCCTGAGGCGGATCCACTCGAGAACCTGCTGATCGAGCACCCGAGCATGTCTGTCTACCAGATGAGACCCAGGATGAGTGGGGAGGAGGAAGAGGAGGAGCAAGGCTCTGACGAAGATGAAGAGGACACTCCCAGGTTACTTTCCATTCACACACACACACACACACACACACACACACACACACACACACTTTATGCCACAAATCCAGCGACTACAAAGTTCCATATTTCCAATACTGAGCTTCCAACATGGAAAGGTAAACATTTTAAGATGGGATCATTATAGATTATATAGAACAATATATAAGATGAGAGGTACAGTGGTTTTCACCTGCAAAGGTTAAATACTGAGAAGAAGTTATTTGTCTATTGGCTTATTGTATATGTGCAATGGAAGAGGAACTATTCTGCTCCTTTTATTTAAGCCTAAATAGCAGGAACACAATGTAAAAATACTTGAATACAAGTAAAAGACCTGCATTCAGAATGTCAATTAAAAGTAAAGTGTTATCAGTAAAGTATAATTAAAGTATGACCCCAGATATTCCCCTTAGATATCTGGGGTCATTATCCTCAGATTTTAGGTCTAGAAAGCTAGTTCTATGTTTTCTCTCTTCCTTCATGGCTACAGCTGCTCATAGAGAAACAGCTGGAAGCTAGAGTAGGGATGTTGTGTCTCATCTTTGCCTGGTTACTCTCGGGTTCACCTCGGAGAACGACCCCCATTTTGCCGGGCCAATGTGTAATTTTGGCATAACTGGCTCAGTTGAGACAAGACTCAAGTTTACAGCCTACCGTGCTGTTTTCCTACATATTTGGGGGGCAGCCCTGTGTTCTCCACAGTGACTGGCCTGGAAATGCTCTTGCTCTGACCTCCACAGGTAGATCCTTAACCTTCCATCTGTTGTAAGTCCATTCTTTCACCAGTGCCTGGCATTTTCACAGCTTTGGATGGAAGGATTACTTTATCCTCACTTCCATTTTGACCACCAGCTCCATCATGGTGATGTTCCTTGTGCTTTTGGACCAGATCAGTAAATCTCCTAGGGGAGATGCGGCATCTTCTGAGGTCTGCTCCTAGTCTGTTGCTGCTCCAAGCCCCTATCATGGGCGCCAGACTCTCTCTCTCTGCTTATGGATGAGTGTTCAACTTCTTGGCCTCATCTTCCAGTTGTGATGATTTTACTGCCAGGACCTTGTGGCGCCTCCATCTGTACCTTTGCTTTGTGAGTGCTTTCTCACACAATATGTGTTTCAGAGTGACTAGTTGTCCAAACAATGTGCAGCTTGGGTCTCGTTTTAGTCCCCTCAGGACAAGGTTTGTTAGAATTGGAAGAAGGTCATAGATGCTACGGAGGATGAACTTTATCCTGCTGGGCTCCATCGCCAAAATGTCAGCCCACAAATTCTTTCCCTCTCTGACACCTTTCCAGGATGTCCACTTGCGTTGCTTTCTCATTTGGACTGCTCGGGTTTGCCTCCCCTCCGCCTCCATCTGTCTGATTTTTGTCAGAGATGGTGTCTCACAGCCAGTGTCTTGGCATCCTGTTGCCACTGCCCTACTGAAGTCGCTGGCCACGTTACCAGCGTACAGATCTTGATTCCAGCTTCCCTGAACTTAACATCTGTGCAGTCTCACAGCACGATGACCTGGCTTGCCAAGGTCACCTGAAATTCTTAAGTTATACCTCAAAATGCCATTTGAAGCTTTGTTCCCCTTGTTTATATTTAAGATCAGGTTTAGGTCAGGAGGGACAGATAAGTTTCTTTGTCAACTTCCCTATCATACAAGGTGTTTCTTAATTTTATGTAGTGCTTAGCTTATGGAGCCATTGATGAGGCACAGATCACTCACATTCCTTTTGTTCTTATTTGTCTCTTTGATGATCTGTGCCAGAACTGATACTCTTTTCACCTGGTGGCTCAGCTGTCACTGAAACTGATCTGTCGACACGCGAGTTCATTACTGTTATGTGGTCCATGTCGGCAGGAAGGACTAGTTTGGCACATCAGGAGATATGCTCACTGGTATTCTTACAGAGAGTTGTGAGAGGATCGATACCACTCTGTCTGGGAGGTTACATACTGTATGTAGCTATAGCTAGAGGATGGTTGCTAGCACAAAGACTGCAAGCAGGAGAAAGCTGCTAACGTGACAAGAAAAACCAACTGCAAAAGAGATACTGTGGAGGTGAGGGGGCTGGGAGAGCACCCTGCTATAGAGGATCAATCAGCGCAGGTGAGAGCTGTTAGCTGATTGGTCCTCATGCTTAAAAGGCAGCGTCGGCGCTGCCTCAGGAACTGAGGAAGGAACTCAGAGAGACTGAGGCTCCAGAGACTCCCAGACACTGAGTGGAGGACTGGGCTGCAAAGCCAGTCTACTTTATGTTGGTAGTTAGAGATTTATGTGTATTTGTTAATAAAGATGTTTAAGAGCAACACTTCCGTCTCTGGCTGTGTGTGGGAGAGCCCTGTGGCAAGGCCGAATGCCACAGATACGTTTAGCTTTTTGTGCGTTTTATGCTAGAATCGCTGCACCATGTCAAGAAATGTTTGGCAAATAAACCACAAATCATAAGGCATAAGCAAACTGGGTTGCCTCATATTTAACTATATTTAATGGATAGACTAAAGAGTTTTTTATTGATAACTGCTGCATTGTAATGCTGATAAACACTATAACCTCAAGATTTAACCCAAATCTGATGTCCTGACAAAAAGGGATCATTCAAAACCTTGACAAAATGTCATTATATTTTTGGTCTAAATCTTATATTAGTTTTGAGAAGGACAGAGGATTTAGAACATTCACACAGGGCTGGTTGACAGTAATTTCTCAGGTGTTTATTCACCTTATATAGTATCAACACATACTCTAACATCCGTTCATGTGTCTGTCCAGGCCAGTGGCAGTGAGGCAGCACATTTCTTGGCTTTTGGCTGCCTGGGGAATCCCTCTGCCCTGCAACATCCAGCTGCTGGCTGTCCAGAGGGCCAGGACTCAGGCTGAGCGGAAGAAGCTGAGCCGCAGCTCCCTCCATAGGCAGAATTTAGCCAAGCTGCGATTCTCCCCACGCTACGGCCACTTCAAGCAGCCCTGCCAGCGCCTCTGCAACTACTAACAAGCAGTAAGGAAACTGCTTGTGAGAGGGTGTGTCTCAGGTTGCCTCCACCACGGCCCAGTGAGCAGCATGGTGCCTCGAATCTGAAATACTCTGGTTTCACTGCAACACTGTAACAGTTTTTAATTTTGACTTTAACGTTGGCAGCCCTCACTTCTGAAAAAGCTGAGAACAATGAACCTCAATCTCCTGATATCATGAACGACAGTCACATTGGAAAACATTAGTAACGTGTGCAGTTACTTTTAAAATATAAGCATATGTACATTTTCGGTGATTTGAGTTGTGTGACTTGTTTGGATTGTTGTGGTGTGTGACATGTTTTTACTGTTACAGTGTGTGACACTGTTCTAAAAAGAACAATTCTATCCTGTAAAATTCTTTGCTCTGACGTATGATGCAGTTGGGTGCTGCCAGACTCTGACTGGTTACTCCATGGTTGTACACTGTGTATTATATTATGTGCCTTAGCTTTAGACGTTCTTGTGACAAGTATATTAAAAGCTATATTTCATACCATGTGCACCTGTACAGTATTCATATCATGTGAAATTATTATATCTGAATTCCCTAAAATGAATGTTATTTGTTTTAAATTGATTCTTATTAGGGGGTAATTACAAAACCACTGTTTAAGTTTTGTATTAAGTGTACCGTTTTGTATTTCTCAACTGGTACCCACTTTTTCCAATCCACGCAAATTGTTTATTTTTGACTCACATTTGTAAATACAGTTGAATATTATGCTTTTCTATTTTGTGTGTATTTATAAAAATGTAAAAAAAAAAGTCAAATAAATCTTGTTTTCTTAAGCTGGTTTCTGTTTAATATGGCAGTAAAAACGACAAACTCAATCAATGATTGTTCAAGTCCTTTTTAAAAATACAAAGAATAACATTTAAAACATTTGACATTTATATGGCATTCTTGTCAGTATATTCCAGCTGCATTAAACAACATATCCTAATGATATAATGAATTAATTGATGTGACCTGGATGCAGAAGATTGACCCTTGTGCTTTATGAATCACTGAGCTTCATAACTAATGTTACTTTCTACAGCAGTCAAGATTTACGCTACTTTGATTATTACATTTAAGACCTTTAGTATCTCTGAGGTCTGTTTGTAGGTCAAGTGAAACCTTTTTAAGACTTGACGGTACAATTGAGCATTATTAATAGGACCTGTCATTTTCGAAGGTGGCGAATCTTTCCCATGAACCTTTTCACCTGCTCTGGGTGGACTGCATTGGCCCAGTGGCCACCCTCCTTGAAATGAGAACCGATGATCATTCCATTTGCATCAAGATAGCACTCCATGTTGTCATAGGTCACTCCAGAACCAATCAGCACTGGGATTCTCACAGACTGGGAAACCTCTGCAAAAGCAAAGAAACAGCAAACCAGTTTTTTTAAATCATTAAAAATAATCATTTCAGCAACATCAAGTTTTTTTAGTCATACAAAAGCTTTATAAAATACCCATCTCTCACCAGCTCATGTACATGGATGCATTTGAAATCGAATCATACAAAATGTAGACAGTACAGCGTTACAACCAAATGTGTAAACGGCATCTAAGCTCATGTCAGTGTAGTGTAGCACTCTGCACCTGTCCCCACTGTGTCTGTGGTACTGGTGAGAGGGGGCTTAACCAAGAGAGACTGTGATACGCCCAGTGATCTTTGCACACAGCAGAGTCCAACCTCCATACAGTGCACGTGTGTGTGTGTGTTTGTATGCTCTCATTTGCGAGTACGAAACCAAGCCTGTGTGCCTGTTAAGCTCCAAGTGTTTACTGTGTTGCATATGGTGGTTGGAAGCTTCTTAAAATAACAGCCCTAGCTATGTGAGGGACACTGTCCAGATTTCAGACCAACTGACCCTGGCAGATACAGACCAGGGGGTCTTTTATCACAGCCCACAGATTAATCCAGTGAAGAATTTGAATTATGGTGGACCGCTACCATGGAAAAATACTCCATTAAAAGTAAAAATGCTTCATTTTACTTTGGTAGTACCAGGTAAATTATGTAAAGAATTTGAAGTTCAGGTGCTTAGGTAACATTTGGCCCATTTTGGAATGTTATTATTATTTGATCCAAAAATAACATATAGGCAGCATTATTGATTATCTATTTTATATACTGCGTCACATTTTTAAGCTGTTTATATGTTTTGCGTAAAACAATGATTCTTCAATGTAAGTGGCTGTAAAATAAAAGTAGTGAAGTAACAAATACAAAGCTTTGTCAATGGTAAGAAAAGTATTCAGATCTGTATAAGTCGCAATACAACAATTTAATATTCTTTAAAATTAAAAATACTTATTACTACAAGTACAAGACTGACAATCTTACTTTAGTAAAGGTACAACAGGATTAGATGCAAAATGTAAAAACATTACAGTATCATATATTGTATGTAGACTAATTATATTTTTGGCTTACAGCAAGCTGACATATTATGTCCCTTGTCTGATTGATGTGACAAATTTGTTTGGAAACAGCTCCTTATTTACAAGTTAAGTAGATATGTAGATATTGACTTGTGATCCTTTTAACTCTGCTTTCATATCCACCAACCACTGAGGAATATACCAGGTTCTATTCTATTCTAAAATAAGCTCACTTAAAACAGCTGCCTGTTTAAACTGAACCAAATGTGACACCAGGTTATCACTAACCACACACATTAGAACAGTTTTATAGCTTCTAGCTTTAACAGGTATTTCACATTAAGGGGATTCTTAAGTATGTCTTTGTTTTATTAAAGAAGCAGCTTTTGTCCACTGGGCAACAAAAACAACTAAACACAACTGTGACCTGCCACCTGATAATGTTCATACAGTGAACATATTAACAAAAGGTTGCCTTTTTACTCATTGACTTGATATGGCATTAGCATAATTTCATGTGTTTGTTCATTAATAATACAATATGTCCAATATTGACTCTTCTTTTAATTTTGTTTTGGTCTCCTGAGTTAAATATCTGGCTCCTGAACTGTTTACTGGTCCTCTATGTTCACCAGTTACTGACTAACTTTGTCTGCTTGGAGCTGATAAACAATGGTTAATCTGAGCTTTTATACTAAAACAGTGGAAACTTGTGGAACAAACAATGAGCTATAAGGGGCCAAACCAGGGCACAGGACAACAGACTAAACAGGTAATAAATCTCTGTGGGTTGGTTGCTATGACCGATATCTGTCAAGCTACACATCATACAACACAACATCTTTTTTCATTGTTCTTTTTCATGGAAGACACTTTAACTATTCATAGTAAAAAAAAAGCACAGGTGTACATAACATTGGCTGGGTTGTATACAAGTGTTCCATGAGGCCATGACAGTGAGTCAGCGTGCACAACACCAGGACCCTGAAACTGGAGCAGCGTCATGGCATTCAGCTGTTTTACTGTGCACCTGTTCACTTCCTGCTGTGACACTGTACAGTGTGAAATGGGTGTGTGTAAGTAAAAACAGGTTCATGAGTGCAGCCACGGAATTTGACTAAATCACAGTGAACCACTTGAAGTGTGGTGGAGGTTTATAAAGTAGCACAACATGAAAGTACTCAGCACAAGAAAATCTTTGCTTTGTGACTTTCCTCCACTTGACTTAACTTAGATCCAGTCTAATGCTGGATTAATGCTGGAACCAATGACGCGTGATTCAGTGGTACTCTCATGAACAGTATTCATACTGTGTGTGCTTCTGCATGTGTGTAAACTAGAATAATGATGGCAACTGTTGAGCACAATCTCGTGGAAATGAGCCATTTTCTTTAATTCTACAAGCAGTGGACTGAGTGTACACTGCTCAGTGTTCACCAGGAGGCTGACGACCACCATCACCTTCACCTCCACCACCAAGTCAGCAACTACCTGGTGCTGAGGCTCCTTTCCTGCCTGATGGAACAACTCTTTAACCTCACAGAGGAGGTCAGACATCTCAGGCTTCATATTACTTTATATCCATCGACTCTGAATATAGTGTGTGTGTGTGTGTGTGTGTGTGTGTGTGTGTGTGTGTGTGTGTGTGTGTGTGTGTGTGTGTGTGTGTGTGTGTATGTGTATACTTATACTTCGTGAGGAGCATTTTGAGCATAGACCCTACAGAGTGAGGGTATTTTTGGGGGTTTGAGGGTTAAGACTTGGTTTTGGGGTTAGAATTAGGTTATGGTTATGGTTAGGGGGTTAGGGTTGGCTAACCCTTACTAAATGCCTAACCCTCAGTTTTAGGGTTAGGCTAACCCTAACCCTAAAACTGACCAAGAGTGTCCTCACAAAGATAGCAGTACAACAATGTGGGTCTGTCTGTGTGTGTGTGTAAGAGAGAGAGAGACAAGGTGAGAGCATTCCTAAATTGAGCCACAGAGCAGCTCGGCTTCACATGGGTGCCATATTGGGTGCCTGCCGACCTGTGTCCTGTCCTATAACCAACAGTGGACACTGAACACTGCGGTCAGGAACTCTCATAGGATAATAACAATAACTGCAGGTGATTGTGCCCTCTGCTGGACAGACTGGGCAGTGACTGGGTGTGCTTCTTCACTTAGGGGATTTAAAAAAAAACATTTTATAAACTAAAGATGATTGATTAAATAGATCACAGCTAACTCAATAGAATCAATGGTGAAACATCAGTTATAGCCATTTGTTACTGTCCAAAAGTATACCAAAGTGTCAAACAGTGATTTGAAAGCTCAAGGCTGGCTTGATAAACATGATTCTCCTGGTTGTGGAAGTGTGGAGTTTTTGTGGAAGTACCTTTGAGCTCACAAGGGTCAGCCTCTGTACCAGTGGCCGCTCCTGTGATGACGAGTCCATCAGAGAGGAAGAACTCTGCAGCACGGGCCGTTTCCTCAATGCTCACGTCTGACGTCAGGGCATGGGAGCTGGGGAACAACACATACAATGACTGAGCCTAAATTAAAGTGGAGGTACTTTGTAAGAACAAGATCTTTTGGAGCACTTGTCCTTGACTTAGGTTTATCAAACACATGTATAGCCTACATTAAATATAAAAATATAGAACAATGATTATAGGATGTTGATATGAAACCCCCATGACACAGAAATGTAATTGAGGCTTGATATTTTATAGTTTAACCATAAACTTTACAATAAATATTTTAAAAACACACACAAATACAACTTTATATTAGAACTTGAATTAAGGAAACTAATATTATTATGTTTAAGGTCAAATGTAAACATAATTGCACATCTCTTCTGCATTGTTAATTCTTTAAAACAAAGGTTTTCAAATTGTTAAACATAAACGCAAAATGTCTGTGAGAGGCTCATATCTACCGATATTATTGACCAACCAATATTGGTCAGGCTACTAACAAAATATGTATTAACACTCTAGAAAACTCACTCTTTCACTAAAGGTGAAGAAAAAGACATTTATTAAGCAACTCTCTTTAACTTTGATGAAGTCGATAGTACATGAGCTGCATTGTTCATCATTTTACACAAAATCCTTACTTTTTTAATAAATAATGTGTTTCCTCCACAAGCCACTGTCTTTTATTTTTACTGAGAACATTTTATGTGTGAAATTCTTCATATTTTTATTGGTCATTAATAAGTTAAGACTCATATTTAATCATAAAATATACAGACAAATAAACCAAGTAAAATAAAGGCTGGCTGAGATGAAAAATAAAATAAAATCTAACTGTCGCAGGAATAAAATTAAGCTGTACTTCAAATAAAGAATAACATAGAATGGGGGGAATTTACGACAAGTGTCGACAATGAAGACACATGGAAAATAGCTGCTAACAAAACTAATGCTACCTTTATTATTAGTTGCATCCCTGAAAACTGCAAATAGAGTAATGTAAATCCAAAACTACACCTGGAGAACATAGAGAGACAGATGGTAGAGGAAGGGAGCGAGACAGAGTGGGAAGAAAACATTAAAGATCCCCTGCTTAGGAACACACTAAACTATTTGTCTATCAGGCTGTACCTGGAAATCTCTTTCATTTGGCAGCATTCTCGAACTATAAGCAATTTGGTGAACAGGTTTTATTCTTACATATGTGTGTGATAATACAACTGAAGGGTTTTTCATTCTAACCGTTGACTTCAGTCCAACGTTTCCCCTGCAGCAGTTTGATAAAATAAATTATGGCAGCCAAACTAAAGCTCCTGATGAACTTAAAAAGACCTTAAATCTCCCTGACTAATGTTCTATTTCTAGACACGCCAAAAATATTGGTATGGATCTTCATTTAGTGGCAGAAAGGGACTGGGTCACTGGTAAGTCCTGCCATTGGTAATTTTGTCAGGATCGTCAGAATAAAAGCAGTCCTACATCAACAGGTACAGTTATATGTGTAAAATATGTTTTCAGTTATTTGCTGTCTATCAGTGGGTTTTCTGCTTTGAACTTTCTAATCAAACAGTGCAGGCGATGACCTCACCTGTGCTTCTTTTTGATGTCAGTGAAGATCTGCACATGCTCAGCTCCGACCTGTTTGCGATACCTCAGTAACTCTCCGGCACAAGCATTCAAGAGGCCCTCATCAGCCACGTGAGAAAAGACAAAACCCTCCGCCCTGATGAAATCCATACCTGTGATCATACACAAACATTAGAATGATGTAGTTTACCAACTGGTAGCCACTGCATCAAGTACAGGTGATATCTGACATACAAGTATCTGATCTTTGTTCAGGAAGAACAACACATCATTAATAAGAATGGGTGACCACACAGTGATATCAGCTGCTGTGATGTTTGTTTGTCTATTTAAACATTGGCAGTGATAACACATGACTGAAGATCTTCGTTCCGTTCTGTTCTACAAGCTTAAACTGCAGAGGATTTCAGCCTCGTAAGAATAAGTTAGCTGGTGTAGAGTATGAACCTGAAGCCAGAGCTATGGCCAGTGCCTGCTGGTTAGCAGAAGACAGTATTTGGACTCCGAGCGGCAGGATCGGACAGACGCTTCTCACAGCACTGCACACGGCTGTCATACAGGCACACACCTCAGGGCCCACAGAGAATGAGTAAGGGATGTCGTGCATGTTCTCGATGATCAGACCATCCTGGGAGAAGAGGTTACAACAAATGGTTTACCAGGTCACAGTTAAGATTGGTAAAAAATGATTACCGGTTGGCCAGGTAACAGTTAGGATTCATAAGGAATTGACACAATGTGAGATAACTTACAATCCCTGCATCACGGTAGATTGATGCCTCCCTGCACGCCTCCTCAACGATCTGTGACATTTTCATACACCCCAGGGGGGTGCCTGAGGAAAATGAGAAACTTGTTTACATACAGTAGAATCCATCAAAAATGATAGCGCCTAGATTTACAGCACTACAATCTAAGTAAGTATATTTGAAGTACTTATACTGTCATTTCATTCCACTTTCCACTTTTACTCCTCCACAATTCAGAGACCAAAACCTCCTGTGACATAAGAATGTTTCTTATATATTAATGCATGGCCGAAGATAATTTAATGCCGTAATATATAATATATACAGGATAACATTCTCATGAGGCCATGTACTTTTTACACTTTAGTATATTTTGCTAGTAATACTTGCGCCCTTTTTAATTTTCAGTGCTGGACATTTGTAATGGAACATTTTTTTTACAGTGGTATTATTATTTCCCTTCTACTATTTCCTCCACCACTGAAAACATTGCATGTGAACACAGGTGATTGTGATCTTACCTGGTAATGCTTTGACATGGATCATTCCAATAACCACAGACTTTAATCGTCCAAAAAGATCCAAAAACTTCATCTTGTCGTTTCAGTGAAGCAATCAGGGAGCAGAGAGCAAATCATTTTTGTGTGTGCGTTTTAAACATGGAGATCACGTGATTGACCAAAGGTCAAATATGTTACCGTCGTCAAAATCGACCCAAAGCGTTGGTGCAGAAAACAAGCATCCACCATTAACCAGGCATCTAGATCAAAAACAAAACTTGTTTTTACAAAGTAGGATGTGAGGGCTCGTATAAAACCCGCGCAGTGGATGGGGCGTCCCCGGCAGAAACATCCGCAGGTTAGCATAGTTCACGTTTGGCTGAATATCGGAGAGTGGCAGCGGCTGAGAAACCTGTTGTGACTGCACATCACAACAAGCTGTGGCTACTTCTCGCTCCTCGGCCCTGTGCTGTGTTATTTCAGGTCGAATCCACAGAACCGCGCTTTTGTTTACATCTGACAGACTAGCCACGCGGTGCCCGGGCACTTCCGCTTTGCAAGCCCCGCCCCCTGCAGCTGTCACCACACGCCTCCTGTTTGTCTGCTAAAATACAAACTTGATTTTGCTGCCGTGGTACGCCTCACATGGAGGATGCTCGACATATAGTCTCAAAGTGTCCGCTGCAGGTGTGAGAGCTGCGGATTGGGGAGCTGGAGTTGACCCGTAAAGAGGCGCTCAGGCTGGAGGTTTAGCGCCAAGTCCGAGCTACTCCTCCCTACAAGGCGCCAGCTCAGAGGAACCAGCCCGGCCTGAGACACACTCACACACAAAGAGCTGCTGCCAGGGTGAGTCGCAGGAGAACCAGCACCGAGTCCACTTGCACCTGTGTTTCCCTCCAGACACGAGTGAACTTCAAGGGCTCAATCCTGAGGTGAGTGGCCGAAGCGACGCTTTATCGAGTTAGTTCGGTTTAGCTAGTTTCGGCTGCAGCTAAAGCTCCAGCAAACGCGCTGGAGCCGGACAGTGGATTCCAAGTTAGTACAGGAGCTCCCACTGTTTCACCTCCTCCGTGGTTCCTCCGGGTGTGTTTGTGTTCTAATGGGGAGTTGAGGAAACTGGCGTCTCAGCTGTGCCCGGGGTCCTTTCGGCCATTATGTGCCGAGCCAGCTGTTCAAAGTTAGCAGGGGCGAATCTACCACCTTCCCATGAAAAATACACAAAACAACCGGGCCGGGTGGACAGTGTGGTGTCTGCTGTGTGTTCCGTGGGACTGTGCTGGGTGTCCCTCGCTGTTTGGGGCACTTCTGGCCACTTTTAGCACCACGTACTGTTTCCATTTCCCCGCGCCAGGCTGAGCTGGGCTTTGTCAGCGGGAGGGAGCAGGGAGTGGGGGTTGGGAGTGGAGCGGTGTGCTTTATTTGAACCCCCAGAGAATAAAAAGTTTTAAAATCTCCACTCCTCCACAGGTTGACTCTGAAGCTGACGCCGACCCCTCCGAGTAGAATGCGAGGAAAACGGTGAGTCCCTCTCTTATTTAGAGCGCGGCTCTCGTCAGGCGCGTCATTCAAAGTGAGCGAGAGAAAAGTTGAGTGGATGCAGCTTTAGCCACTCGGCTAGTTAGCTTGTTGCTGTGGGAGCTGATTATTATGAGCCTGTTAGCATGTGTGTCTGAGCTCGTGGAAGTGACTGTGCGCGTGTCTTGGTGTTACAGGGAAGACACAGAAGCAGAGTCTGTTGCTCCCAAGGAAAACACCGTCCGACCGAGGAAGAGGAAGGCAGATGTGGCTATAGTAAGTAGCTGTGCTGGGCTTGTGGACCTGTCACTGGCCTGTTTCTGGTCTACACCACATTTTCTGGAGCTGGCCTGCAAATGTAGGCCTGAATGAATATCTGAGACTGACGTCACTTACATACATCACTGTCCCCTGTGTCACTCAAGGCTTACTGACTGATGCAGCTGGCGTTCTTTTGTCTATGAGTAGAATTGCATTTTCTTGTGCTTTTCATTGGTGCTTATTAACTTTGTTCTGATTCTCAGTATATACAGGATCTGGATGAGGAGGTAGCAGAGATGACGAGGAAGAAGCAGCGGGACTGTGAGGTAGGCTTGGTTTCCACGCCTGGTTGTAAAGCGTGTACCTCACCCCACGCCTCAGTTCTGTTAATGTATATGTGGCCCACTTACCCATCCCCACCACTTGATTTGTATTGTATCTAATGCACCACTGGTGTGTTTTATATGTAAGCTCCTCATATAGATTCATCTATAGTTAATTGTGTTATTCTCTGAAGTAGTGTGTCTGTAGTCTCCTCTCTTGGTAATACTTCTGTAAAGCACTTTGTACTATGAACGGTGCCATACTAAATACACTTAACTTACTTAATGTTTGCAGTCAGCCTATTGGAGAGCCGTCCTTACCACATGTTTGTTTACTGTGGTCTCATCCTCCCTTTTTCCTTCTCATCCCTTATCCCCCTCTCTGTCCTGTGCAGCTGACCTGGAGTCCAGGTGCTGGTTACAAGAGTCCACACAGATTGATCCCAACACCGGATCAGGAAGAGGACCGACCTGTTACTCTTATAAACGCAGGCTTCCCCCACTACATCTTTAACAACATATTTGCAACCCCCGTGCATTGTGCCCCACTCCCTGAACTATGGTGAGTCTAAAGCTACATCCACACAAAGGTTTTAGTTTTAAATCAGTCTTTAAAATAATCTAATAACCATTTTAGCTGCATATCAGAAATAATCTTCATTACTAAGGCTACCTCCACATTACTACGTTTCCATTGAAAATGAATCAAGTCTGATACAGATACGCCTGCGTCCTCACTACTCTGGAGTTTAGAGCCACTAAAACAGAAGTCTGGAAACACTGCTGGCCCTGTTTTAGTTTGAACACTGGGGCTGCGTTTCAGGCTAGGTGGACATGAAGGGAGATGATTGGAAATCATGACAAACACTCTCAATTGCTTGCTGATTGGGTCTTTATCTGTCATGACGTAGCCTTCGCTTATTAGTCAGGCTCCTATCACATGACCCCGACAGTCGCATGAGCATTCACATACAATTGGCATGCGCTTGTCGTGTTAATATATCCAAACTTTATTGTGGACACCACAATTCCATGGTTCCTCAACAAACCAGCCAAGTCAAAATGCAGAGCGCTAAAGTTGTTTCCTATACTTGTATTGGAACAGCACCTTATTGAGATACTACATATTGTTTTTTCTTTAAGTTGTCACCCATCTCCTTTCACTTTACTTGTCGACGAATTATTTATTTTGTTTGACTGTTTAACACTACCTACGCAACTAGGGATGAATTACAGCCTTGTAGGGACTTGACTGAAGTGTTCACTAGTGTTTTGTTGTTCTGGTTCATGTTTCTGTCGATGGAAAACCTTACTTTAAACACGAGTGGTTTTGTTCACCAGCTGGGCCAGTAAGGATGTGGTGTGGAACAACATGTTGGAGAAGGATAAGACCTACACCAGGGACGTCCACGTGATGGAGAAGCATCCTCATCTGCAGCCAAAGATGAGAGCTATTCTCCTGGACTGGCTCATGGAGGTCAGTAGCACGTCTCAGTGACCAATTTAACCTCCACATATGAAGAACACAGCAGTAGCAGTCAGGCGATGGGTGGTGCAGCCGGCAGGACGTAACTTTTAAGTTCCGCTTCAGAGATCACATTAACACCAGCGTAGGCCCTATTCACCAAAAGCTCTTGAATCTCGCTTCCAAGTTGACATTTTTCATCCTGAGTTATTTGTATTCTTTTTGTTTTTCTCAGTATTGCGTCCGTCGCGTGTTAGAAACGTCATCAATGACCTGCTTTCAGTGAATCCTCCGAATAAACTGCTGTGTTCTCACATGAGCTCACTCGGACATTACCCAGAGACGTACTAGGGGCTGGCAGGAGAAACTCGGGAGAATATCCGCAGCAACTGACTGGGAGATTTGCGTTCTCACATACAACAGCTCTGGATAATGTCAGGAGATTATCTGTAGTTCAGCACATGTCTGAAAGCAGCTTCGGTTTCATGACTACAGTCGATAGTCAATAGTTCTCAGGTTAACGTTACTGTCACTAGTGGAAACTGCACTGCAGAACATCAGCAACACTAAACCTTAACTGCTTTCAAGCAAAGTCAAATTCTGCTTTGATATTCTTGTTGAGAGAATCTAAGTGTAAACTCTCCCAGCAGACATTTTGATGTCATGTGACCTTATGAGAAACGCAGCTGTTCCTGGTCACTTTAACAACGGCTCTAATTAATTCAAGAGGCCCACTAATTAACACCAGTACTTACACCTGTGCTTTTCCAAAAACAAAATGTCTGCCATGAAAAAAAAAAACATCCTGTGGCACAAACAGTTATACTGAAAAGTGTCTTGTTGGCAGTGGGAACAGTTCTTTGAACATGGTTGCTTTGAAGTTGAATTATGAGCTGCAATGACCTATGAGCTCTTCTCTTTCTGGAGGAGATCACCCAGTCTGATTTGGCCCTTATCACTTTCGGTAAAGACCCTATCAGCGTTAGCCTTTTGATTTGAGGTCCTCTTCATATCAAAGTGTAAACCCATATGAATTATGGTGATAAGGGCTGCGTGGAGGTAATGTGGAACCGCATCACAAAAGACAATATCTGCAGTGCTTTCAGACATGCACTGAATTCCGGAGGACGTGTCTGTGTGAACGCAAATGTCCGAGTGAGAGCCTCTGGAGATTCTGCCCTGTAGTGTAAAGTCTGCAGAAACCATAGGAGTATTTACTGCGAGTGAGTGGGCGTGTTGATGATTTTTCTAAAGCCCAGTTCATGCTTCTGCGTCAAAGCTACGCCGTAGGTACCCACGTAACCTACGCACGGGCCGAGCATTCATAGTTGTGAATGTGTGTCGCACTGCAATTACATCACGAGGTGCACATCAGGGTACGGCACAGGGCTCTGCGCAGGGTACACGTCTATGTGGAGGCACGCAGAAGCATGAATTGGTCTCATTTTGCCACGAGACCAGCTCCTCCTGATAAATAGAACTTCCTAGAGCCATTTAATATCACTCACATAAACAAACATAATGTGGACGCGGTATTGAAGTCCCAGGAGGCCTCATCAGTGCATTAACGTTCTGTTTGGTGCATGTTTCAGGTGAGCGAGGTGTACAAACTGCACAGGGAGACATACCACCTGGCTCAGGACTACTTTGATCGCTTCATGGGCACGCAGAGAAACGTCTTTAAATCAACGCTGCAGCTCATCGGCATCACCTGTCTCTTCATCGCTGCCAAAGTAGAGGTGAGAACTGTGGGACTGCACGGGATGTGAGGTGGGATGAATGAAACCAGTAGCCTTTTCTGTGTGTCTTGTTGTGAGCTTGTTCTACCTTCATTATCTTAGTTGCCCCTTTTTCCAGCAACATTCTAAAATATGCACGTTGGTATGATCGGTTGTTTAATGCTCCTGTATCTCTGCCTCAACCAGGAAATGTATCCTCCCAAGGTCCACCAGTTTGCCTATGTTACAGACGAGGCCTGCACTGAAGATGAGATTCTCAGTATGGAAATCATTGTTATGAAGGTAAAGAACATGCATGTTACTCATACTCAAGTGTTACCACATAATTTGTAGCTGGGATATTGGGGGCAAGGAAATGAGGATTGATGTTTTGACAACTGGTAACATGTTAGGATTTCTCCTGGTGTAGCGATGGCCAGTCCGACCCTGGCTACATCCATACTACTACTAAAACGGCATTTTCAAACACGTATCATATGACCACTCAAGTACAGTCAGCATGCGTGTCCTGGTGTGCACAGGAAGTATTTACTTTGTTGCAGAATTGTCACAGATTGCTCGAATAATAATTAGTCTCCCACTCATGAAAATCATTGTAAAATGCAGAATATAAATGCACAATAGCTGTTAGCAAAGACAAAAGGGTCAGCAAAGCTTGTAATTGATTATCCATGGTGCGTTCTACACTATTAGCTGAGGCTCATGTCAGTTATTTTCATCTGGAAGGTGGTCATGTGAGGAGCCTGAGTAATCAGTCAAGGCTACGTCGTGAACAAAAAGACCTGATCAGCAAGTGGTTTTGAGTGTTTGTCATTTCCAAAACATCTCAGTTTCTGCCCGTCTAGACTAAAATGCTGCCCTGCATTTTTTAAACTAGAATGGGGCCAACAGCATTTCCAAACTTCTCAGTTTTAGCAGCTCCAAAACCTCTCAGAGCAGCGTGGAAGCCAGGTCTATGTGCAGTTTGAAAGGAAAACATAGTAATGTGGATGTAGGCCGTGAAAGATGAGACAGTGTTTCTGTGAGAGAGAGAGTGACCGTGGGCAAAGAGCGCTGCACAACTCACTAAGATCTTTTGTTTTATGAAAAGTGAAAAAGTCGATTCATTATGAAACTGGCAGGACAAGAAAGACAATGACGGGCTGCCACAGACTACATAAAATATAAGAAATGCTAGATCCAGGATACAACAGTATGAACTTTACTGCATTTGTCTAGTATTGCTAGAATTGATTTGGTTTGTTAAAACTTTGGAAAGTATTGGCCCTTAGTTACCTGTAGTGGAAAGCCCTCTTTTTCTTTTAGAACATGATCTTAGAAAAAAGTATTAATTCTTTTCTGACAATCCTGGAAAACCTTGATTTTAAATTTAGGTTGAAGTTGTTTGTATTTCTATTGGTGACAGTTGTCGGCTTGTTTCCTCTTTTCTAACACAGGAGCTGAAGTGGAGTTTGAGCCCACAGACTCCCATCTCCTGGCTCAATGTGTACATGCAGGTGGCTTACCTGAAAGAGACGGACGACCTGCTCATCCCCAAATACCCCCAGGCCACATTCGCACACATAGCAGAGGTATGTGTCTATGTCTGTTTATTATCTCTAGGATAAAATGCAAAAACTTCAGAAATGATTTGTTGCAAGCTTGGTGGAGGGATGGGGCATGGGTCAAAGAAGAACTCACTAAAGTTTGATGCAGATCTACTTAAAAGTTATCTCCTTCATTAATGTTGCAAAATGGGGTGTTTTTTCCTCAATTTTTCATGAAATAATATTGGATCTTTAAAACCTAAAAGCAGACACATTTACGATTGTTGAAGTTCAGCTCTTCTCTTGTTTTTCTAGTTGTTGGACCTTTGCTTGCTTGATGTGCGTTGCCTTGAGTTTTCCAATGGCCTCCTTGCTGCGTCAGCTCTGTTTCACTTCTCCTCTCTGGAGCTGGTGGAAAACGTTTCAGGTAAAAATAAAACAAACCCACTTCATTTTAGATGTACTCTTCTTGAGTTAAGTTTTATTGAAGCTCTGGCATGCAGTTTTGTTTCTTGCTGTCCTGACCTCGTCCTTCTTTCTGTACAGCTTTGAAGAGGGTGGAGGTGGAGGAGTGTGTGAGGTGGATGGTTCCATTTGCCATGGCACTGCGGGAGATCGGCGGGTCGCCTATGAAGACTTACACAGGAATCCCAGCAGATGACATGCACAACATCCAGACCCATGTTTCGTATCTCACGTGGCTGGTAAGTGAAAATATTGTAATGAGAAGAGGGCACACATTTTATTTAAACTTTTGATTTGTGCAAAAAGCAGTGAGAAAAATAGTAACTCTTGGAGAAATCTGGAGCTCATGAAAATACCTTGAAATCTACAAACTTATGTTTGCAAAAAATCTGCCATTTAAATCACAACTTTTGAACTGAGGACCAGATACAGTGGCTTCAGAGTATTTAGACCCACTCGTGTAACACATTTTATTGCCATGTGAGTTATTAGATTAATATTAATATTTTTGCCCGCCTGTCTACTGTCAATAATGGAAATAATAACTACTAATGGAAAAGTTAATTCATGTTTTTGGAAATTGTTGCTTATTTATTAAAAATGAACAACTCTAATCCCTCATTTACAAAAACCTTCGGAACCTTAACTCTTTTCTACAAGCTTTACACACCTGGATATGTACAGTTGATCACATTCTCTTAAACTCCATTAGATTGGACGGGAAGTGTCTCTCCACAGATCTTCTGTACGGTTTAAGTCTGTGACACTCAAATTGTCTTGAGCATTGTCTTGGCTCTTTGCTTTAGGTCATTGTCTGAGAGGTGTCTCAGGTCACATACATGCCGATGACCTCTTGTAACCTGATCGCTTTTAATTGCAATTTAGAAAGTACAGAAATGCACTGATGTATCCCCTAGTCCTAGAGCGAAACTTCAAACTCAGATTTCAGAAGCCCCTCGCGCCTCCTGTTAATCCCTGTGTATTTCTGCTGTGTACAGGACAAGGCCTACTCTTACCAGGATGTGGACTTGGAGTGTCACAGCAGCTGTTCAGTCCCTTCAGGTGTCCTGACTCCACCCCTGAGCAGTGAGAAGACTGACGAGCTGGTCCGAGTGGATCCCGCTGTCCTGAAAATCCGACCGAGGATGAATACTGCATCTCCACCACGACATTCCCCAAAGTAGAGACGCAACGACTGAAGATGACGAGACTACAGCAAATCCCAATTAGATTTTTTACATTATGGCTGTAAGAAAGAAGCGACTCCCGTGTGTTGCCTGCGTGGACGCCTCTGCAGTACCAGTGAACCTGTACGATTGGATGGATTATTGTTCAGGAAACACTGATGGAAATGGTCATTTCAAAGCGATGCTGATTACTTGGATCCAGAGGCTTTTGAGTGTCTGTATGGGGAACAGGCACTGATAATCAGTGAACAAATGGTTTTGAAATGCCCCTATCCCCATAGGAATCTCACCTATTCAACCCTCCACTTTGGATCAAAACAAAGGGCCAGTAGGGATGGAAAGGCCCAAGAGGAAACTTATTTTTTAATAGCATTGCACCCTCATCCTTGCATCAATTTCCAGCCACACCTACTTTTAATGGTTGTCATCTTTATTCTCTATGCAGAGGCCAAATTGTGTGTAATGGAGTCTGTATTTGATCGTGTGAGTGTGTGTGTGTGTGTGTGTGTGTGTGTGTGTGTGTGTGTCTGTGTTTTAATAGTGATTGTTTTATTTTTCCATTAGTGGCTTCATTTGCCCAAAAACTATTGCTAGGGTCATGTTTGGCTCTATGTGCTGCTATAAAGTGGGCTTTGCATGATGGAACAGGGGAGAGAGTGTATGTGTGTGTGTGTGTGTGTTTTTTATTTTTTTGTAATGAATAGGGTGTTGCTCATTTTTGGTTCAACTCTTTTTCTCTTTGGACATTTTATTGGACAACACATGGCCATATTTTACTTGGGGACCAGTAGCTTGGCTACATGAATGGACAAGTGAAAACACCAAGCTTCAGAAGCTAAACTATTGATTGTATTTAACTCTTATTTTTTTTTTTAACCCAACCTGCAGTTTGTTTTCCCTCCACCAATATGTAAGATGTCTATTTGACTTTTGAAATAAAATGCTGCTACATATTTTCCATTTGTTGCTGAAGACTGTTCGTACTACTGTGATTGTGACCCTCCGTGTACCGACTCCTGATCACACATGCACTCATACTTTATTCCACTAGGTGTCAGTGTGACTCTGTCACATTCTGTTCTCACTAAGGAAGAGAACATGCAAAAACAACATGCATTGTACAGTGATGATGTGAGAGGCAAAATTAGACGATCAGTTGTCACTCAGGTCACATTGTGAA
This sequence comes from Hippoglossus stenolepis, assembly GCF_022539355.2. Lineage (NCBI taxonomy): Eukaryota > Metazoa > Chordata > Actinopteri > Pleuronectiformes > Pleuronectidae > Hippoglossus > Hippoglossus stenolepis. The sequence goes on along the minus strand of NC_061483.1, from coordinate 29,169,377 downwards.
TGCAGAATGTATTTAAATGACAGCTGAGGGGTTCAGTCCTCTGAAGGGAAGTGCAACTGGAGCTATGATCTGAGACTTTTAATGTTAGGAGAGAAGTGTGGTGAAATCCATCAGTGGCTGGTTTGGAGTTTTAACAACCATAGACGTTCTGCAGCAACATTCCGAAAGTGGTACAACACTACTACACAGCAACCAGTCAGGAGTAAAGAATGTATTCACAAAATACACTGGATTCTTAAAGGGTGAAGGAAAAAAGTACACAAACCATCATAATGAAGGTGACAGAGGGGAAAAAAGGTTTGACGTCTAAGAGGAACAGCATGAAGAGCTGCATATTTAAAACATAAGAACAGCACATGTAAATGATACAATCTGATAAAGTACCTGTGCTGAACACACTGCAGAGCAAAATTTCTCCAATGATAATGAATAACTGAGTGCCACATTACTGCAATGCTTACAGTTTGAATCCTGCCAGAAACCTGTGTGGTCTTCTCCACTGTTCTCTATCCAACAATGTGATAATGGCAAAGAGAGAAAAACATTTTTTGTGTCTTGACAATTCTGCTCTTACTCTTTGGATTTAGAACAAGTGTCCTGTAGAAGCGTGTGTTCACACTGCCCAGTTATTTCAGACAGCTCCAGAGGTCTCTCAGGTTAGTTTGTGGAGAACAGCAGCAGCTAAACACAGACTTGATAAAAGATACAAGTCTGTCCTGTATCCTTAGACTCAAATTCAGGCAAGGACAAAGCCCACATAAGAAACGTTAGAAAGGAAAAACTTTCACAGGGTTCATTCAGTACAAAATCTTTCTGTAAAGAGCTTTGAGTGGTCATCAACACTAAGTGCTATATAAATACAGACCATTCACCATTTACTTTGTCTCTCTCACTAATACTTCTCATCATGGGCGTTTCCAGTTAAAACCATGGGTCACTATACAAGTGTCTCTGCAATCCAGCTAATAACCTCCACCAAGGAGCTCATGATTTCATCGCTGTCCCTTTGTTTGTTGGTTGGTTTCTTTGTTTGAAAGATAACACCAAAACAACTTAATGGATTACCACGAAACTTGGTGGATGGATGCGGTATTAGTCAGAGAAGAAACCATTAATGTTTGGTTGGATCTGGATCAGGGGGCAGATCTAGTATTTCTTTTTACTGTTTTTAAAATTCAACATTTTCAACATTTCACAGTTTTCCTGGGGAATAATTTTATGAATCGGGTACATTAAGGGAACTGATATGAGTGTGTTAATGCAGCTTGATTCAATTTGAGGGGACTGTTGGGGCCTTGGTGGATGTAAACGCTCTACTGAGTGCCTTTCTAGTCTCTCAAGTTTTTATGTTTGTGAATCTGACAATCTGAAAGTCTGCAGTTCTGTGACAGAGCATCTTTAACATGCTTCAGCAGGAAGATGAAGGCCAAACAGCCCAGAATCACCGGCTTTTTGGAGCTTGTATAAAGTTCTGTGCTCTGAGGTGCAACACAAAATACAGTAACAAAAACAGAGAGAAACTGTTACATTTCACAAAACACAAAAAAAGAAACACACATTTTCAGATAGCATATGAGCAAAAACGGAGCATGTCTAGTCCGTTCAATGTAAATTCACTGGTGGTGAATGAAAAAAAAGAAAAGCTCAAATAGTGTGATCCACCATGTCAATGGGTAATAAGGAGCAGAGCCTCCCCTTTATCCCAGTACTTGTGGACTATGCACATTTATCTTTAAAAAGCAGCAGCATCAGAAGTGAAAGGTTGAGGATGAAAAGATGGAATAGGTAACATTATTATATTTTACAATTACAGTTTAATTATCATTTAACGGACTTGAATGTTCTTAATGGATGAAAATATGGATCATACATTAGATTAGATTTTATCAGGTACATCTATAATACAGTGGAACACGACGGTCCTACATTCATGAAGGTTAAAAAGGTTTCACTCATCAGCACCTCTCTGTAAAATGTGTGTAACATATCTAGGTATCTGAATCCAGCAGAGACGTATTCATGGTGGCATCTTACTGCTTAGATCAGATTTCCCCTTATTTGAGCTGCTTAAACCAGAAGTAAACAGAGGTAAACAAAGTGAAAAGAGAAGCAGATGAGACCACAGATGAGATGAGATTTTGTTAAGAAGGGATTTAAGTATGGAATCATAGACATTATGGCTTAGCCTAAGAGAAAGTAACACTTAAATAATTTCCTAATATAAAAAAAGATCACATAAAACATTGAAAGATTTCATCAAGTACAGTTCAACACAACACACTCAGTATATTATGTTATGTGCTGCCCCTTGCAGTAGTCTATGGTTCAGTCTTATGTTAATACAGTCCACTTCTTAATGATGCTTCTTTTAAAGGTTAATATTCATCTGTTCCCTCCAGATGAGCAGTGTGATCGTGTGTTAGATGTCTTATGGTGCGCCTCTCAGGTATTGTGTACAGTTTAGCAGCTCTCATTGGATTTTCTGTTCCAGAAACAGAGCCGACACCATCTCAGGTACATGATGTCGATCCTGACTGGACGTTGACGTCGACAGTTCAGTGTACGGGTGGAGATCCTGACTTGAGATTTCTTTTAAACAAATACAGACTCACAAAAACACCAACCGGCACAGAGCAGGGAAGTGCAGAACAACAAGAACAAAACTAAGAAGAGCCTCTGGTCAATATTATTAAAATCTGTGTCTGTCATTTTACAACTTCAAGGCACTTCGTAGAGCAAACACCTCCATCGAGGCCCAACAGTCCCCTCATGGGGTTAGGGGACGCACCAAGAAATATCAGTCCCCTAAACATGACAGATTTATGTCATCAAGATCCATGAATTATTTTCTGAGAAATCACGGAAAATGTTGACCCATACCACATACTCTCACCAAGTTTTATGATAATCCATTCAGCAGGTTTTGTGTAATCCTGCTAATTAATAGACAAATATAGGCAAACAAATATACACAGCTGAAACCTTATCTGAGGTAATTATTACATTATTTTCAAGTTCAAGTGTTCGGAATTTCATGTTATGTATAATTATATGAACTGAATATGTGGATCCCAAAGTACAACGAACCCAGTGCAGCAAGACTGAACACATCTGCAACAAATATGTGTAAATACATCTGTGATTTCCAGTTGAGGCACAAGGTTCCAAGATAACCTGTGAACGCCACGTCTTCAACACTACTCACCTGGATTGTGTCTAATGCATATGGCTCCATATGATGAGGAACTGAATGAACCAGTGAGAAACCAGATTGTGAAAATTCATCAAGATGGAGAGGATAAAAGAGCATCACACAGCTAGTGAAGCTGAAACCCAGCAGCAGCAGGTGGTAAGGAGGAATAGGAAGAGCCACACCACCAATAACAGAAGGGACAGTGTCCGTCCTTGAGAAATGACGCCATGCATGATTCACTATTTATGCAGCCTTGCATTGAAAAACAGACGTCTAAGTGCTTCTGACTCGGTACAAGGGTTATCTGTGGAAAATGGCGTTTCAGTCACTGATCACTTCACTGAGTGAAGGACGCCGCATGAAGCATGAAGTCAAACTCTTTGATCGAGAAACAAATGAGAAAATCTTAACTAAAAAAATCGGCACAAATCTGCAGCTTCAACTTTTCGAGTAAAGAACAAGAAGTGAGGCCTGGTGAATGTTGGCAGCACGTTCATTGAACAAATGAAACCTAAATACATATACATATGTCTGGATCCAGCATGTCTGTGAAATAGTCAACAGCGTATAGGAGTGATAACATTTCTAGATGGTTCTGTGAATACAAGTTTGTTTTCCCAAAATACTGAATGAAACGATGACACCCAGTCTAAAGCCGCTTGAAAGGAGAAGAATTTCCCGACGTGACACTGATCTCAAACGCTGAAGAAAATCACAAACGTGTTTATAAAGAATATAAAACAATGACCTATATGTCCTCTCACTATGATTCTAATAGAAAACATTTGAAGTGTTTTAAAGCAGAGGAAAGAGCAACAAAACCCTCCAGCAAAGAGCAGCTGACGAGACTCATCAGTGAAGAAGACTGATATCATCCACACCCAGGAGGATTAGATCTGTCATCAAAAATAATAGGTGGACACACAAAATATGAAAAATTAAAATAAAAGAAAGGAATGTCACTGATGAAATGAATGAAACCTTTGTTGCAGCAGGTTGTTTAATATGAACCTTTCATTATTCAGTCGTTTAATTAGTCAAACATTTCTCTTTTCCAAACTAATTGGCTTCATTCTTCTTGGGCTTTGACTAAAAACAAATACAACTTACTAAATAGACATGATTATTCATTCTTATAGTGATGTTGACCAGAGGTGTAATCAGTCTCAATATGTGTCATTCATACAGATACAGTAAACTTGACTTCACAACCTGACAGAGTGTGAAAACTTAATGCTGAATAAATGTTTACAACTCACTGGAATAAAAGCGAAGTGAGATGATATGCTTGAGGAAGCTGTGGTGCTAAAAACTTGAGTCAGCTGCCTGCTGGGACTGAAAGAATGTTGCACACAACGCAAATACTGTTGTGTCACTGTTCAACTTCCTGAGACTTATAAAGAGCAGCTGTTTGTGTAGAGGAGGATCAAGCACATAGGTTCATTCAAATGATTTGTTATGGATAAAATGAATTAAGTATACCACCAGTGTCAGCAATAGAACTGTTCTCAAGAAACCAGCACCTACAAACTTCTGATTCTTGGGATCTTAGTGCAAACCTGGTGCAAACAATGATAATAACTAAAATATCCCTTGTGTACTTTCATCTGCAGGAAGCATTACACTATGCAAAATGCATTTAGGTGGTGGGTAACACAACACTAGTATTTGAAGCTGGAGTACCGAGGCTGGTTCAGTGTTTTTTCTCTTATCAGTCTTAGTGATGCAGTAAAGATATTCTAAATAAATTGTTAGATTTCTTTCTTCCGACCATAGTTGTGTCCGTATAGATCACAATAAAGGAACGGGTCAAAAGTCCCTAGTAGCATCCCACGATACATCCATGGCCAATCTGTGCGCACATGTGGTCTTGGAATTGTTTTTAAAGGTTCAGTGTGTAGAATCTACTGACATCTAGTGGTGAAGTGGCACTCCTCACCTCCCCCTCCCCTCCAAACTTGAAAGAGTAACTGTTTAGTTGTCATAAAAACTCAAAAGGTGTTTGTCCAGTATGGGCTACTGTAAAAAAAAACATGGCGGCCGCCATAGAGAGGATCCGCTCCCTGTGTAAATATAAAGTATTTAAATATAAAGGGCCCATTCTAGGTTAAAGAAATCAACTATTCATTGCATTTAGATCATTACACACAAGTGAAAACATCACTAGGATTATTTTAAATTAAATTTCTGCCAATAGATCCCTTTCACCTAAATCTTACACACTGGATCTTTAAATCTTGAGTCCGGGGACGTACTGACAGCATCACCATGAAAGGTTTGGGTTCCTCTGAAGAGATGTTGACAGTGACAGCTCTGGAGATACATGTTCATGAGGTGTAGTAGCTTTAAGAAGTAGTTACACGAGGGAGATCACGTTTGAAAGTAAAACATGTTTTTTAGACGCCATCTCTCTTGTTCCCTCTACAAAGAGCCTCGGGGCATGCATGGACAGACTGATCAAAGACCTGTCCTCCTCACTTAAACACAGCGAGCGCTCTGCGAGAAGACAGACGACTGTGGGAGCTGCTTCCTTCTGCTCACTCTCTCAAACATGTAGAATAGCAGAGGTTCCACCTTTTTTCAACTGCTTGTAGTTCAGTTTGTCTTCTGGGATTTTCAGCCGTCTGTGTATTTCTTAAAGCCTCTCTGGTGCCTTCATGCTGAGGTGAGAGAATACTACTGTCGCACTGTTTCTCCTGTGTGGGAAGCAGATCAGGAAGAGTCTTAAAGCACACCTTCACAAGTACATTTATAGTCATGTGCCAAACAAGAATAGTACATTCAGTCTGCAGCTACAATATTGGCACCATCATCTGTCACTACAGAACTTTGGTAGTTAGGTTGGGAGGTTTCAAGGACATGTGCTTTTATTTTACATTTACATTCATTTTTATAGGTGTGCTTTCTCCTAGTTCCGATCTTACAGTCTAGTTTAATCGTTTTACAATTTCTCACTTCTAACTTGTAAAGCACCTTGTAAATGTGTTTTGAAATGTGCTATATAAATTATTATTAGTTTAACTTGTGCCCATAAACAAAATGGCACATGACATTTACAGTAAACCTCTTAGACGCCTGGTGTCCACGTGGGTGTGTTGTGAACACCTCTTACACATTTCACATTCCTTTCAAAACTTCTAAAACCCTCATCTTCAGTTAATCATAGACAGTCAAGGTCCTTTACAGTTATTTCCAAAAGGCCTTTTCTTGTGATGTGATGTGTTTTTTGTCGCTGAGTGATCAGGTTCCAGCATTGATCAGCTGAATGCTGTGTGACCGACTGAAGTTCCATCTCTGGTCTGTGGGCCGAGTGTTGGTACTTTCCCCACTGGCCGTTTTCTCTTTCCAAATGAGTTGGTGCAAAGAGAAGAGTTTAGTTTTACAGGTCAGCAGAATCACTTTGCTGTTCCACTCTTTGTCCACGTGTTTAATACACAGTCCCTAAAAAAAGAGTGTTAATGTAAATTACTTAATACATAATGATGATTATAGCTGCTTGTGCAAACAACCTTTTACTCCTGAAGGACAGTGCCTCATATCCAGTCGCTGCAGACTTGATGGAGATGATTGGAAATAACAAATGACCTTGTGCTGGCTATTATTAGGAAAACAATCCAAAACTATTAAATATTCCTCTTATTTTTTTTTTAAATAGAAGAAGGAATATTTCAGT